>NC_134568.1:108997810-109297810 GCF_050947875.1 Dermacentor variabilis
GTACTATCTAGGAGGCGTTGGCGAAGAGTCTCAACACATTCGCTTGCCCACGAGGAATTCATAATTCGAAGGACCGCTCAGCGGAGTTCAATTGGACATTAATGCTTTCGCATTCACAATTCATAAGTTTTTAGGTGTCGTCGGATTTTTCTTTTTTTTTTTACCAACATGAAAAAACTTTTACCGCCGTTACTAGAAGAGCGAACGCTGTCATTACTAGCAGTTTCCTTTTCTTTCCAGCTATACATCTTCAACGTTCACTCTTTCAGCCATACTGCTAACGCGTTCGCATAAACGTTTACTTTCAAGCTCGCACTGTGAAAAGCAGGCGCTGCGTGATTACGGAGAGGATCACGCAGGGGAAAGTAGGAAATGTGTGCCGGTAGAGAACAAAGTTAGAGTGATAGCTCATTACTTTGGGTGCCTACAGACACGGTTAATGAACATTGTTGCGCGCCGTGCAACTTACCCCTGGCACGTAGGGAAATACAGGAGAAGCGCTACAACAGAAAATGGCGCTGATGAGCGCTGGAGTATGGCTACGTCTACTAAAGGTTCTTTCTCCGACCCCGCTGTCGACGCTCGACTGTGGCGCTCTATCCTCATTAAGCATGTATAGTGTTCAAGTTATACAGCGTGTCCCAGCTTACGCGGTACAAGCTGTTTAAGAAAAGGGGGAGGGAGAGGGGGGCACGAGATACGAGGATGGGACAAGCGGCGTTTTATTAGCAGTCACCTTGCGCACGATGGTGAATTTTTCTGTAATCATTGATAGGCTAATTAGCCAAACTTACCTGCCAAAATTTATAATTAATTGCACAATGGGCGCAAACTCGAGTGTAAGACTGTGCATCTCATTTGAAAACATTATAGTCAACAGTTTTCAACCCCCTACGTTTTCCCCAGCTCATTTCTTCCGCGTTTCGAAGGTGTGGCGCAAAACGCGAAAAAGAACGCGAAGCGAAGGTGGTCCCACGCGTGTCGCGCGCGCGACGGCAGCATTTTCAAAAGGAATTTCAGAGAATCTACACTGATAAATGGCTGACTTGACAACCGCGAAAGAGTTACAAGGTGTAGCCGTAACTGCTGGCTGCTGCTACGAGCAAGCAATCGCGTCTCACTGTTTGCTAGTGCATTACGCGCCGGCTTAGTGTGGCGATAAGAAATACCCCTCAAGCGAAGCACAAAGAAAAAAAAGGAAGCTGCGGCTGCTTGCTCGTAGCAACAGCCCACAGCTACGCCGTCGCCTTGCCACTTTGCCGTGGGCACCAAGTCAATCATTGACAAGCGTTGACGTACAGCATTGTTGGTAAGACATACTTAACACTGTTTTAAGCGCACTGATGAAAATCGAGAAAAAGCGAGTGGACACACACAAGTGGGTGTCCACTCGCTTGTCTTCGCCGTCAATGCGCTCAAAACGATGTTACGTCAGCCATTTATTTGTGCTGATTCTTTGAAATCCTTTTTGAGAGCGCTGTGGTCGCGCGCGCGAAACGCACTGAACTGAGTTCACTTCGTATTTGGTTTCGAGTTTTGCGCCACAACTTTGAAACATAGAAGAAATATACCGGGGAAAATTTAGCAAGTTGAAAACTATTGAATATGATGGTTCTTGAATGTAATATGCACAATTCGGCAAGCGAGCATACGCAATTACGCCAGTGATGACAAATTTAGGCAGCTAATTTCGCCTGAATAACCTATCAATGATCACAGAAAAATGCACCACCATTAACAAAGTGACATTAGCACAGCTTGGGCCACGTCAGCTGGAACACACGGCACGTCTACGCAAAAACTACTGGCGCCTGCCGACTGCACCAATCCTTGAACTTGAGGCAGGGATTTATTGTTCTTCAGAAACTATGTCCATAGCGAATGAAAATGTAATAGAAAACACGTAACGAGAATGGTTTCAGCGTGGCATTCAATCGTAGATATCCTGACTAAGCAAATACAGCGAAAATTCTATAATGCTAAGCTATTTTAAGTGTTTCAGCATTTACTATTGCCGTTTATTAAGTGCCAAGGAGCATTTACTATTTGTACAGCGGTATTGGTATTCGTGCTAAAAGTTACATTCCCCGTTTTAGATTCATCTCCTCCTCCCCTATGTACTTTTTCTGCCCCTGTACTTTTGTTTCACCTGACAATAAATATTATAGAGGGAAACCGTCTACTATTCGCGTATAATGGTACCTCGTTATAAGCTTCACCTTTACAACAAAGATTGTCAGGCAAAGGACGCTATACAGGGGCAGAATTAAAACGCCAACTGTTGCGAATAGGGCGGCTGATGAGAAATTCATGTAGCGACATTCCTTCAGTAAATTTCCTTGCGAGAAGAAGGGGACAAAAAAGAAAACTCGTTCGACCACATCACTAAAAAAATCACTTTCTATTTTTAGTAAGCATAATCCCAACGTCGCCAGCTTTGGCGCAAAGGAGCAAAATGCTCTGTGAACACGTACCCCAAATGACACCATTCCCCCAAAACTTCTACTGGTTTCGCTATGGTTAAGCTTGAAACATAAAGGCATGCAATTGTCCTTGCTAAAGTGGCAGTTTCATCATAAGAGGTAAAGTGTTCTTGAGCGATGCTACTATGGGTTATTGATGATAATGGTAGATGGTAATGGTAATCATACTAGTGAAAGCTTCTGCTTCCTTATAGTGAACGCCTCAGTGACCGAGCACTCCGTAACGGTCATCGCGAACTCCAAATACGCGTGGTTTTGAGAACCACGAATGAGATGTACGACCTGCGCGTGAACCGTACAAGCACTTTTGAATAATGCATCACGTGGCACACCACCCAGAAAAAAAGGAAAGTGCAGCGCAGAACTCTCGGTGAGCTCCCTCGAACACAACTAACCGTGTGGCGTTCGGTAAAGGTGATTTGGCTTTGGACTTGGAAAACACCAGGCCAAGCGGAACACATAAACCTCAGAAAATAGGGCCCGCGTTGCAGAGGGCACTAAGGGAGCCAGGCAAAACGAAGTTCAACAGTGAAAGCTGTTGTACGAAGGGCACTACGTCGAGTGTTAGTGCGCTCTGCACATGTCATAAAAGTTAAGTAAACACTATGAAGATGTACTAGCCTTATTCTTCTCTGGTATAAAAAAAGAGTAGGTAAAGCGTTTTGTTTCTTTTCTTTCATTTTTCCATTTTCTTCTTGGGGGGGGGGGGGGGAGGCGAGGATAGTGTTAGATGTGGCGAAAGCTATAGAATTGCAGAAGGCTTCTCATTATTGTAAATAAGCGTTACCTACGTTGCAGTTCAGTTAGGAAAGACTAGAATAGTTCAAGGTATCTGCATCGACGGACGGCCAGGTTCCTTCACGCGTATGTATTCGTTTTCCAAGGCACACGTGAAATTGGAAGTAGCAAAACGCATTGCGCTGTGATTTGATTGCAGTGACGTGCCAGCTAGTGGTAAATGCAAGCATGGCGCACCCATACTTGAGCGTATCATCGGTGCCGTTCCACATGGGCGCACCAGGCCTTATTCCGCGTGATTACTCGTCGAGGAAACGTAGAACGCAGCCCCGCACAAAGTTGCGTTTTCTTTTACTTGTGGACCACCGAAGCTCGAAAATACACTGATAAGAGCGTGTGAGAACGAAGAAAAATTCTGCATGTATGAACGTAAAGGCGCAGGTTTAAAAGATGTACGTGCATGCGTGCGTGAGGAAATTTATTTTCAGCGATAACACTTCCTGGACGTTTGCTACTTTTCAGGTCAGTGTGTGCTCGAACTTGTGCATAGTTCTTTGCGAGGGTTCAAGTCTGTGTCGCGCCAACATGTTTGAGGACTGTTCTAAATTTCTTTCGGTTTCCAAAGTTCACCTAGTAACGGTCCCCCTTCCTCTGTGATTATTGCTCATTCTAGGTCAGCTTGATGCAGGATGCCACTTTCCGGATAAACGTTAGTGTGACGGCAGCGTGTTCGTTTGTCATACAGTTCAAGATAGTCATTAATTGCCAACACGCAGCATTAAAACGTCTGAAACCACGCTGCAGTCACTGTAAAAACATCTTTCGTGAATTGGCAGGTGTAGCTCATAATTTTGCGAATAGCAAGGAGGCACCAATATCAGCTTCGTAGTACATATTGGTTAAAGAGGAGAAGGTGAAATTCACAACGCTTTTTGTTCGCGATAGGGTCTTTGCCATTGCCCAGTCGTCTTCGCTAATAATGTGTTCAGCATGACCTGGCATCTGACGAACAGTTCTAGCGTAACTTTTTTATGCGCGCGCGCGCGTGTGTGTGTGCGTGTGCGTGTGTGTGTGTGTGTGTGTGTGTGTGTGTGTGTGTGTGTGTGTGTGTGTGTGTGTGTGTGTGTGTGTGTGTGTGTGTGTGTGTGTGTGTGTGTGTGTGTGTGTTTGTGTGTGTGTGTGTGTGTGTGTGTGTGTGTGTGTGTGTGTGTGTGTGTGTGTGTGTGTGTGTGTGTGTGTGTGTGTGTGTGTTTGTGTGTGTGTGTGTGTGTGTGTGTGTGTGTGTGTGTGTGTGTGTGTTTGTGTGTGTGTGTTTGTGTGTGTGTGTGTGTGTGTGTGTGTGTTTGTGTGTGTTTGTCAATAGGGACCCGAGTTCCTATCCCGCTCCGTCGTCCTTCTTGTCCGTACAGTGGACCGACGTGGAGCTGACGTACTGCGGCGAGAGCTGGCCGCAGCGCATCGAGTGGGACCCTGTGGAGGAGGCGTGCATAGCGCGGTCGCCCTTCAAGCAGCTCTATTACACGGCCGTCACGGTGGCGCTCTTCTTCGTACCCGTGCTCGTGATGAGCTCGGCTTACGCGCTCATCTTGCACGCTCTCTGGAGGGACCGGCACCCGGGCGAGGCCAACGCCAACAATGCGCTGCTCCACTCCCGGGCCAAGAGGAAGGCCAGTACTATTGCCGACGTCTGCAGTGCAGCGACTTTAGAGGGGCGCACTAAGCACGAATGTGAAGTTAAGCTATAGATTGGTAGGAATCGACAATCTCCATGTCTATCTGCGTGACGTAATGCATTCTTTTTCTCATCTTTTCTCGTTATGGTTCGCAACCACCACAGACGCTTTTCATTCACAAGTCGCCGCCTCTTGTGCTGATAAATATGGTCCTAGAGAGGCCACCTCCCCCAACGGCGACAAAGCTGTCACTGGTTGAATTCGCCAACGAGTGACATGTGCTGCAGAGCACACTACCGTACATGCAGCGCAGAACATGTTCGAACCAAAGGTTGAGCGCACAGCCTTTGAAATAGTATTTGCCATACTACTAAAAAAATACACAGAAAACTCACTGTAGTATGTTAAATGCGCTATACTACTACTCAATGGACAATGCTCAGTTGCACATTAACGCGCGTGTGTGCAAGCATATTTGTATCTGTAGTGGCAAAGCTCCTTTTGGCGAAGAATATGCAAAAGATGTGCGAGTTCAGCGTCATTCACGTTCATGTCGTCGCTTCGTGAAAGAAAGCTTCTTTCCTGGTCAGAACTTACGTCAGATTTGTATTCATTGCGCCGACTGATGCTTTTCTCGTGCAGGACGCGTACCATGGGTACAATTTAACTGTCTTGTATTGTCCTTTTATTCCTTATTGCGCCACAGGTTGTGAAGCTGGTGTGCGTGGTGCTTCTTGTGTTTGTCCTTTGCTGGATGCCATTCCAAGTCATCGTTCTGTTTTCGCAGTTTCGGGACAACGGGAACCACAGCCAACCGGTGAGCCGCAAGTAATTAAAATGAGTATCAAGAATTAAATGGCGTTGAAAATGGCGTAAATGACAGAACAAACGCAATGGCATGAACTGAAGAGATGACACTCAAGCAAGACACGATAGGCGCACACGCACACAAAGACATTTGCGCTTCAAGCGCGTTCTTGCTGTTCGCGCACTCGGGCCTTCATTACGCAAAACGAGCATTCGAATTAATTATTCTAGAGAGAAAAGTGTTAATGTTTAGCTTAGATTGAGCCAGTAAGACTTTCGTTTGATCTTTTTGGTTACAATGTGGATCCGTCCTTGGTGGCATACAGCGGACGATTATCTGTCGGGGGCTCGTTCTGTGATAAGCACGTGGTTCCAGCGGGCACGTTTTTTCTCGTCTTTACAAAAGCCCGAAGTTTACAGCTTTGGATTAACCTAAATCAGAGGCAGAGGAAAAGGTGCGTGTATATATGTCTTATTGCATGGCCACGTAATATGCATGCTCTCGAACACGATGCGTTGTTTGGGACAATTCATTCCTGTCTATTCTACAATGATATGATATAGCCTATTGAACTGATTTCACCCACTGGGGTAAGAAAATTCCGAGACTACTTTTCTTTCTTTCTTTTTCTTTTTCGCGGCACAGCTGCCTTCGTGGTTCTCGCCGGCCTCGTTCTGGTGCACGTACTTGGCGTACGCCAACAGCGCGCTGAACCCCATCATCTACGGCGGCATGACGCCCACCTTCCGCCAGGGCCTGGCGAACGTCTTCCGCTGCGGGCACCGGCGCAGGACCGACTATCCGAAACGTAAGCGCCTTTGTAGTTAGCATCATTCCTGCAGGCACGGCCTTCTCGGTGCGCGTTCGATGGAGAAGGCGGGGGACAAGGGGGGGGGGGGGGGGAGTAAGTACTCATAGTATAATTACGGTATAGTTTAGCGCAAATTAGCACACGGATAGAAGAGGACAAAGTGTACAAGGACGGGCGCTAAACTACCCTAATTATAAAGCTGGCCGGACAGTCAGTCCTCCTCAAGTACGCGTAAGTGCTTACGTGAGACTAACTGTAAAAACACTTGTTGCTCAACCACTCTGTTCATCGTCGTTATGCTACTCGTCCACGCTGATCCAGTCCTATGGGGGCAGAAATACCACCAATAATAGTCCTGTCCAGGGCAAAGCATTTGCGGCTAAACCGCACGTATAGAGCGCGTGCGCTCTATACGGTTAAACGCTCGTAAGAATTACGGTTAAATATATTTATACGGTTAAATTTATGCGGTTAAAGCGCTCGTACGAGCTTCGAATTATTTACAATCACTGCTTTGGGCTGACGGCTCAACTGTAGTGCTTTAAATGTTACACACTTTATGCGTAAGGTCATCTACAGTTATAATGAGCTGACGAAAGTACCTAAGATCATAATTATAAGTTTGAGAGCTTTAAATTTAAGCTGTCGACCTTTCAAAGCTGCAGGCACTGGCACTACGACTATGGCTTTGCGTGGCACGCTGAAGTGTTGAGGAAGGTTCACAAGTGCTACTAAATACGGACGAGGAAAATTGGAGCAAAGAAACAGAGAGAAAAGATCAGTGTAGCGCTTGTCTGTGTCTTTTCTTGCCATATTAGTTGTCTTTCTGTTTGCACTAATTTTCCTCTTCAGCATCAACTTGCCCAACAATTAATTCGTCTAGCTGCTCAATAGTTGCGCCGAAACCGGAAGCACCCCTTTCTGGCCGTTTCCTTTCATGAAATCGCCTTCTATCTAACCTCTTTGTCCCGAACGCTGCTTCGTTCGAATTTCGGGTGGGATTGTCCAAAGTCGCAGAGGCTGCTTTTTTTTCTCTACATTTTGGAAGGAAACTGCGAGATGGGTGCACATTTTGCAGAACATGGCATCCGCTGACGCCAGTGGGTTTTCTTAGTATGCACTGCGAAAACTAGAGGTGAGCAAGGCTGAAGTCTCAGTCCTAGTCAACCTCTAACGTAGTCTTTAGAAGTGACTTCTAGTTCCATTAACGTTATTGCGAGACGTGTTAACAGCGCTGAGGAACATGAAAAACAAAACGCGAAGCGCACAAGATGAGGGCTAGGTGATGTGCACTACGTCGTAGTCAAACCACTACGGCTTTTATTCCCGGGCCTTCCCGTCAAATGTAAAAAAAAAAATTGAGTCACTTTAGCTTACGCTAAAGATAAAGGCGAAAGTCAGCGCGCTCATGAGACACTCATTAAATTACTTAACATGCTGATTTTGAATGCGTTACTTCCTATTCTTTTCTCCCACCAAAGGTCGTGGGTTCGAGCGCCTTAACTCTATCTTAATTAAAGGTGCCTTAATTAACAAGATAGGTCGTGGGTTCGAACCCCACCAAAGATCGAGGGTTAGACTACCTATTAATTTTTGTGCCACGAATTTAGGCGCCATAACGCCGGACATTGGATTTTTCGTCCCATGAGACGTCTAAGGCATTCGCATTAATGAATTTGATTTGACTCGCAGCGCTTCGGGTTCATGTGCAATGTACAGTGTACCCTAGTGAGTAATGACTTTTCTAACAATTATTCCAAAACATTACGCGGAATTTGTTTTCTGTTAAGTGAATGGACTAATTGACACTATTTAGCCTCGTGCGGTAAGAGGCGATCACTAACAACATTTGAACCACTCAACACGCTCTAGAACTAAATAATTACTCTAACTGCAATATGTATGACGCGCTTATTTAATTAGTTATCAGGTAAGAATGGCATCCCGAATTATGAAAATAATAATACGTTTCAGAACCGCAAGATCTGTCAATGAAACGCTAATGTGTCTACAGTGACAATCAAGTTGCCTCAAAGCCTTATAACGTCTAATGTGCCAGATATTACGAAGTGTACCAGTATAATATCAATTCCTATGAAAGCATTTGCTGAAGTATTGAATTAATGTACAGGAACATTACCTTGTCTTCAGTATGGGATCGAATGGGGTCGTAGTAACATTTGGCTTCAGTCAGCCCCCAAAGAACAGCCTGGATTTAGAAGGTGATACTCAACGATGACTCGCGCCGCGCCATCAGTACGGTAAGGAAGAAATCTTCCGAATTTCTGAATATAACCAGCCTTTCTAATATATGGCCTTCACAGATAGCGTAAGGACGTGTGAGTCAGTCGAGGTACGACCGATCGTGGAGTCTGCATACTAGTGGTCACATGGTCACAAGACTGACGCCTGAACAGTAACTGACAGCCCTGTAATTATAGAGCAAAGTACGATGTTGGTCTATTTCATCTTTGGCTCTCAATGTTCGTGACAGAAATAATAAGTAGACGGAAGAACAACGGACGGAAAGAGGACCAACTAATGCGCCCCAAACATTGGCAGCTGCAATTACTTCCTCGCGTCCATTGCTCCCAGTACGACGCAATATTAGGTATTACTGAGGAGGTGATGTCAATCTTACGCAATAATGAGTGCACCCCCATTCGAGAAAATGCGCGTCCCTTTCTTTTCAAAGCTCGAGCACAGTAAACGAAGGGTGATACACCGAAGAAGTACAGCCTGGAAATATTGTGCCGGCATTCTTCGTACCTTCGGTGACTTCGCTTTCATACTTCGCCAACACCAACATTGCGCTGTGGTTTTCGGATTCAACACGGTGGCTCAAAATAAAATCCTTGCGTGCTTTTGGAAGCAGATTTAGTTCATAGACGTTTAGACTACTTCCGTGTTGCGGGGTGCAGTTCAGATCAATTCAGTTTGCAACTCTAGCAGTCGTCTCTATCCACTGTAAAATTTTGTTTGCTTAGGCAGCCCACAATGGCTAACCTCTCAGATAATGAATAATAACTACAGCCTGCTACCGAAGGTTTTAGTAAGAGTTTATTGAGAGACACGGCGATGGGGTCACTCCTCGGGAATTCGCCACCTGTAGTAAGTCCGTTTTCCAGCCGACTCCAATGCATGCAGAGTGGCGGATGATTGCCTCGGCATGTTTACGTTTCGAATTGCACGTCTCCTGGGACAACAAAAGCGCGCTGTTTTCGCGCCACGCCGGCGACCGCTCCGGATAACTCTGCCGGCGTTCCCTTCGATCCGCGCCTTGAGACGCTACAAACGTTGGCGCCTCGTCACACAATTGAGGGGTTTGTGCTGCCTCCATTCCGCCCGCGGTAGCGGGAAAAGCCTTCTCTCTATATCCTTCGCTAAATAAATATATTAAGCTATAACATAGAGTGCGCTATAGAGCTCTGCACAATGTTCATTACACACATGAGTACACTCACGCACTTTCCATCTCTCTCTCCCTCTCTGGAAGTTCGCTGACGCGCTTAGAGCGCCAGCCAATTACGGCAACCGCCGTCCAGTGCGGATGATTTGTCCGCAGGGCTGCGTTGCAACGTCGAGCCCTTTGCGACGATAGCACAAAAAGAGAGAAAGAACAGAAGACTGCGTGTATCGGATACAGTGCCTTGCTTTCTATTGTCGAAGACTAAGTCGGATAACACGCTCATTTCGGCATGCTCTTCGGCTGAAGTCGTCGTTGTATTGAATGTTGCACTGCGAGGCGGCGCGGCTTCTCGAAGGGCTTATATCAGCAAGTCTCTCCAGAGACGGCAGTGTAGGCAGGACGCTTCCCTCGAGCCACACGAGTGATGTGAAATCATTCGCAGTGCCTTCCGCTGAGTCAGACGCGAACAATGATTTCACCGGGTTTTCCTTGTTTGTATATATAATCAAAAAGTCACCGGGTCTCTGCTTGCCGCACAAACTAATTTAAAGAAAGAGTATGCTCCATTGAGACGTCTCCTTAAGTTATATAGTTAACGAGCTCGTCAAACACCTAACGCCTTTGCTCAAAATCATGATAGCGTGGCACGTGTTACGATCAATTCTAGCGTAAGAGCCTTTTTTTTTTGTATATATACTAACATGGTTCAATTCATCCCACTCTTTTCGCGACTGTAGTTTACGCGGACCATGGAATCTATGTTCCGCGCAGGAAATAGACCCTGTGCGCTTAAAGCCACGCATCACGCGTGTAGCGTTATTGCTTTCCTTTTTTTCTGTGGTCATAACTTAATTAGTTGTTAGTACTTGCAGAATTTGAGCCATGCGAGCCAATGGAAATCACTACCAAGGTGTCCGTCGAGAGGTGAGACAGTTATGGTGCTCACGGCCAGTTGCATCCTCTCGTCACCTTTCACTCCTCAGCCCCATTCTTATTTAATGAGAAAAGAAACTTCGTTAACAAGCGTAACAAGATTTCCCAGAGAACGATTTCTGAAGAAAGCATAGCTCATGAAGTGACAGCACCGAGCAACTATCGAATAGTTGAGGGCCTCCACTTCGACTCCTTTTGTAGCGGCGCGTCTCTGAAGTACAGTCGGCATTAGAAGTTTCCGGGTCGTAGTCTCCGCGAAAGAGCCCGCTTTCGGTGCACCTACTCTAGGCAGCCTGTCATCAAAGTAGACTTAAGTGCAGGCCGCAGATACGTATATACCACGCAGGTATAGTAACTCTGAATTCACCTTCATCATCGTGTCATCGGTGCACAAACGTCTGACACTGTGCATTCGCCACATTTAGCGTTTCCATTTCGGCAGCGCTTCTGAACGATGTATTGCATAAACACTGCATGAGATAACAGCTGTGACCTTTGCAACGCATAAACATAGATTGTTTGAGATTACACGTTGCATAGGATGAAAAGAAACACAATTGTATGCGTCACATTTATTTGTATGCAGCACTTAGTTAACTACTTCACTAAAGCTTCGTTTCACACTAATTGGAACATGTCATTCGGATCTGCTCATTTCTTTTTCTTTTTTCAAATTCAAACTGGCCGTCGAGAAATATATCGCAGTCCTTAAATGGCATATTTCTAAAGACTATCATACCATCATGCAGAGAGTGCATACATTGTCACGGGGTATAGTGACTATGAGGAAGCAAAAACACTACAAGAAAAAAATAGGCAAGGAAATCAAAATCTGAAGTTTTACGTGCAATAACCACGATCTGATTACGATTCCCGCCGTGATTGTTGGTCTGCGGATTAACTTTTTCACCCTGGGGTTGTTTAACATGCACCTATATAAATCTAAGCATGCGAGCATTTTTCTCATTTCGCCCCCATCGAAATGCGTGCCCGCGCCCTGAACCAGCCACTATGGCGTCGTCCGAGTGGTTCCTGATACACCGCGCACCTAGGTCAGCATGACGCAATGATCCTTTACCTCGATTCTATTTATGGTGTCTTCTGTCGTGTGATATCCAACGTATTCTGTGGCGTTTGATGGGAACCTTACCCTATGTAGATTACTGATTCATATTGCGAGTTTAGCGCGCCGCGAGGTTTCAGCATAGACAAGATAAAGCGCGCCTTCACCGTGTCAGGCTCAGCGTGACTTACATCAACTACTTCAAATAGACAACTTCAGTTATTAGACTAACTGATCAGGGCGCAATGTCCCTGAAGACTTGCAGCATGACTTCGGTCGTTATTCATCAGACGAGGAAGCTCACAAGGCTGCGTGGAAATCGTACCGCGAGTCGAGCATGAAATTTCGGGAAATTATTGGCCCTTAAAGAAATACTGCTCTTGCTTTGCGTGCAACAAACGCGCTTCTAACATGTTGATAACTACACTCCTTAATAAGGCTCTATGACCAGGTTAAGTACATGTGTGCATGTGTGGATATATGTAACATTTGTGTGTTTGTATGTATGATCTCTGGTTATATCACCTTCTTCAGCTAACAGATTCTGTGACCATGATGCGTCACCTATTATAGATAGATAGATAGATAGATAGATAGATAGATAGATAGATAGATAGATAGATAGATAGATAGATAGATAGATAGATAGATAGATAGATAGATAGATAGATAGATAGATAGATAGATAGATAGATAGATAGATAGATAGATAGATAGATAGATAGATAGATAGATAGATAGATAGATAGATAGATAGATAGATAGATAGATAGATAGATAGATAGATAGATAGATAGATAGATAGATAGATAGATAGATAGATAGATAGATAGATAGATAGATAGATAGATAGATAGATAGATAGATAGATAGATAGATAGATAGATAGATAGATAGATAGATAGATAGATAGATAGATAGATAGATAGATAGATAGATAGATAGATAGATAGATAGATAGATAGATAGATAGATAGATAGATAGATAGATAGATAGATAGATAGATAGATAGATAGATAGATAGATAGATAGATAGATAGATAGATAGATAGATAGATAGATAGATAGATAGATAGATAGATAGATAGATAGATAGATAGATAGATAGATAGATAGATAGATAGATAGATAGATAGATAGATAGATAGATAGATAGATAGATAGATAGATAGATAGATAGATAGATAGATAGATAGATAGATAGGGGGAAATATGAAATAAATATATAATAAACGGGTGCGTTTCGCGGATAAGTAGCCACTGCGCCTGTCGATTCGAAGGCGGCTTCACTACATATATATCCGCGATCAAATTTTGCAGCGAAAAGTCTTGCATTTGGGAGTGCATTGTCCTGACCTCGGTTTTGCGATAAAGGCAACTTCAGTCCACACCTTTGACTTCCGCACTAGTCTGTTATTTTTTCCTCGCGTCCCTCGTTAGCTTCATCGATTGGTCGAATGCAGTGATCTACATCACTGTTTGCGTGGTCACGGGAATAGCAAATTTTTAGAGTCTTAGAAGCGTAGTGAATAGCACTCGTAAAATATATATAATGCCATGGAAGAGCGGGAAAAATTCTACAGCGTCCAGAATTTCTCCATCTTTGTGTAACTACAAAAAAATTCTGCTAATAACCACCTCAAAATTATAATGCATGGAACGTTTCGGGTAACACGAAGTATCTCTTGCAAGTTCTTCACCGCGGCACCTTAAGATTGCTGCTACTGCATCTTGCGCTTATTTGCACATTAGCTTTACTATGTCAAGACAACTACACATAGCAGCAAGCCGTGAGAGTTTATTTCCCCACGCTTTCCACTCTGGAGCACACTCTGCTGAACGGACACTAGAGCGGTCCAAAAAGCGAACATCTTGGAATCGCGTTCTCACGCCTCTTTCACCAAGAGCATCGATGCCATGCTCCAAGACGACGAGTAATTGGTGTTCGCCTGTAGTATTTCACCGCTTCCTACTTTGCGCAAGGATTCTGTATATCTTTCTCCGTCAGCATTTCCTTGTATTTGTCGCTTTTATTTGAATGGACCCCGATGCACTGTTTTAAAGGCGATACCGTATACACAGGCGAAATTAAAAGGTGAGAGTGTTGTTTTCGTCACCTGACAGTAATTGGCCGCGCAGTGGTGTTGGAGCGGATGGAGATGAGAGAACGCGTAGGTCTGCGCATTTTCTGTATCATAATAACACGCGCTCTCGTTCACTAGAGCGCAAGGAAAGGCGGATTGAATTGCTGGCATAACAGGGCAACTGAGACAAAAACAGAGACGAGAAAACGACCGGACCCTGTTATTCGTCTCGCCTGCGCTGTTACGGTAACCACACACTGGTACAAACACGCCCAACTTTCCGTTCTCGAAACTGAGAGAGTGCGGGGCATGATACTGAACGACACAGTGGACCATGTGCTTGACTCCCGGTGGGATCGTCACAGTGGAGAGTACAGAGCCGATGGAGCGATAAGCGTCGCGCTGGAACCAGCCGTATCCGAGAGACGGCGTAGGCACTTGGCCGGCTTATCGCACAGCGCCCCACACAGATGCAAATATTCTACGACATGCGACGGCACGTGCCACGCGGAGAGAGCAGCGCGCATGGAAGGTGCGGCCGGGCGAGGAGCCTTAGCGCAAAGTATGGGGACAGCGGAAGCACTGCGAGGCGGCGTAAACGCGGCGCCAATTTAATGTTGCCCACGCTGTCGTCTATACATACCATTCAGTCACAGGAGACCTCCCAAGACAGCGTCAAAGGATTTTTGACCATTTGCTTGTGTGTCAGACTTGGCTTATATGTTGCGCATCAGAACGCCCCCTCCCGTTGCATCAGTCACACCACCTGCCAGTTTTCTTGAACCAGAGCATGCAGCGCGTTCACTAGCACGTTGATGATGTGTAGAGATAAAAGAAGAAGCGCAGAGCAGGTGCGCATGGGTTGATAGAGCACTGCGGGCGTCACACGTGCGACTTCGGGCGAGTTCTTGTACGTTCCACAACGCTTACGATGAAGTTAGGACCAAGGAAAGCCTCAGAGCCAAAAAAAGAGCACTTCGTTAAAAGGTGCTCCGGGGCCTTGCTACTTTAGCCTGCAGCAGGAAATAGTAGACGGGGTTACACTGGCCGAAAGGTAGCATGTTATTTACATACTTTCATCGAAAGTATTCTCGCCCCATGCGAAGCGGACAATGCAAGTCCTTAGCACCGCACTTCGAACTTTTCTCCGCGGGGAAAGCCTTCTATGAGAACGCATGGTGACGCAAGAGCGCTTTCTTCGGAGACTTGCTTTTATTGCGTGTATAAATTCTTTGTCCTTAAGGAATCAATGAACATCCCTGAAGGGATGCTCATTGATTAAAATTTAATCTCGTAGTAAGCTCCAAACTTCTTTTTCAATTGCGCTAATTTCAGAGTTCGCAAAGTTATAGCCGCTTTGCCGCAGTTTTTTCGTCTTTCTTAGTTTCTTTTTTCTGATGCAAACTCAACGCAAAAGAAATAATTATCATTCGCGTGGGGAGAACTTTCGCTGCTGACGAAAGTAACAGCTTTCACTATCCCACAATGTCAGGCCCCAGAGCCGTTACTCTGTTGCCATCCCACCCATTACGCTGGACACCGGCTTCCCGTCCGAAGCAAATAAAAGTACAACCACTCACGTATGACCAATATATATATATATATATATATATATATATATACATATATCATACATGTAAGTTGAGAGATCACATGAGGTTTTGCTTGAATATATTGAACAGGCGTGTTCGTCTCAGCAACGTGGGCAGGGCGTCTGGAAAAGGGCCACTAACACAAGGCAGCCACAGCCCGAAACAGTAGAAACGCCGAGAGTGGTGGATGGAACCCATAGCCAGATCATTTCGGGGGAATAGTGGGCAGTAGATGCTGAGGTGTCATGGCGATATTTTTGACGACACTGGTCTTGCGTGGTAGACGAACGCGCCAGTAAGCAGCCGCTTCAGAAATAGGTTTCGCTTCAGAAACGTCAGGTCGGTATGGCAGAATTTTGTCTATGGAGTGTGATGGTTCACGTCCATAGAGAAGAAATAAATGTGAGAAACCAGTGGTAGCTTGGGTGGCAGAGTTACAAGCGTAGGTAATGAATGTAAGTACCCGGTCCCAATTCGTGTGATCGTCGACCTGTACACCGCCAGCATGTCGGCAAGGGTACGATTGAAACGTTTCGTCATGCCGTTAGATTGAGGATGGTAGGCTGGGGGGGGGGGGGGGGGGGAGGCCGTGCGATGTACAATCTGACATTCCTTTAAGAGTGCTTCGATGACGTTGGAGAGAAACACGTGGCCACGGTCGCTTAGTAGTTCAGGTGGTGGACCATACCGCAGAATGGCGTGATGAAGAGAGAAGTAGGCAACGTCCTTCGCGGTCGCGGTTGGCAGCGCAGATGTTTCAGCATACCGTGTGAGGTGGTAAACGGAGACAATGACCCACCGGTTACCATCAGAAGTGCTCGGAAGGGGGCCGAATAGACAGACTCCAACACAACCGAAGGAGCCCAGGGAAGCAGTGCCCACGTCTCAGCAACGTGAGCATGGCCTATGGAATAGGGCCACTAACACATGCTCTGGGAGTGCGGGTCGACATACCCCAAGTTCATCAAGGATGACTGGGACTCACTTCTGCGTAGCCCCGCTATAGACAAGCAAATCCTGGCTGTCCGGCGTGCCCGCGACAGGGCCAGTGGGCTAGACCTGCCGGTCCCGACATGGGACTAGCCGGGTGCGCGACGAGTTCGCGTCCTCGCTGGACCTGCAATAAACTTTCTTCACTCACTCACTCATTCACTAACGCAAGGCAGCCAAAGCCCGAAAAACCGACAGAGCGAGACACACACGAACGTCAACTTCTTTCTCTGTGCTGGTACAGAAATGGCGCCGAAGTGCTCCGCTACCATATGCATAGTTACATTAAACTGGAACACTCATGACTGATCGTGCCCTAAGTGCAGTTAACTTGTCTTCTTTAATGCGTCATCATTCTTAGAGTGCTTCGAGCACTTTCAGGGGCCCATGTGTCTATCAATCTATGTATTTGTGTTTGCATCTAACCGTTTTCCCGTCTGCCTAGGTCACTGGGTAGTCCGTCGCCGAATGGGTAGCGCATCTGGATGCTGTGCACAGGTAACAATGTTCGAAACCCACCATCGGACCCAACTTGGGTCTCGAAATATGCAGCAGTGACATACGTGCTGCTCTTCAACCAACTTCTATCACGCCGACATGGGTCACTGTAACATGCGGGACTGGGTAGGTGTCGCTGCTCGAAGAAACTCTTTGACGCCGACTTGGAGCACTGGAAATGTGTCACTCGGTCTGTGGTGAACCTCAATGAGCCTCTTCGATATGTGCCAGTAGGTGTGCGCCGCTCTTCAATGAGCGTCTCTGACGCCAGGTTGGATAACCAGATACGTGCCACTGGGAATGTGCCGCTATAGAATAACGGAAAAATACCTTAAATTTGTCCTATGCTGAGCAGAATCGAGCCCACATCACAGGGGTTCCTCAAGGACAGCAACCCGACGCCTTAGCAGGCAGCGCCGCAAATGCCGGAACATACCGCAAATGCGGTGTGTGCCGCTTTTCAAAGAACGCCGTTGAACGCCGCGAGAAAGAATCGCGAGAGAGAAGCCCAGGCGGCCGCATGGCGCGTTTTTCAGCGTTCGCACGCACCAGCGAGCCACGCATTTCGGAGGCCGTGCGCGGATTTCGTGGCGGTGCCGCTCGCTGGCGCCGCGTGTTCTTAAAGAAGCGCGAAAGATGAGTCCCGCTGAAGTACGCGCCTCATACGCAACTCGTTTTGACGCTGGCAATACGCTGTGTCGCTATATTGATTCAATGCTAAGTGCATTACCGTCGACAGCCATCGCGAGATGGGTTCTCCTCAGTTTTTATATTTATACATAATTATCTATAATAAGTAAAATATAATAATTATATTTGCGTGGGGAGACCTTGTTGCTTGCCAACGAAAATTACTGCCTTGATTATACCACATTATATCAGCAAAACTTGGTTTCATGCATTGAAGCACAAGATTAACTGGTAAGCCAACGCATTTCTCCGCAAACTTCGGGGATTATTATCTCGATACCGGTGTCATCCTGAGAATTCATTCCAAGTGGATACGTCTTGCGAACTCCCCGGCTAGAAATCGCAAATTGAAATATATGTCATAAGGTAATTAGTTGATTAGGTTTTCCAATTTCGAGGGCAAGTGATTTCCGTCTCTTCGAGTAGACAAGCTCATGGAGTACAACTGGGCTGTCAGCCACAGGATATTTTTTTTAATATTTAAGGTGTTCGCTGACAAACTCGCTATATAGTGTCACCATGCACAAACAGCAGGAACTGGGAAAAAAGGGCAGGACACCTTAATTAGGTAAACTGGGGAACGATTACGCGTAGACCTCGTCTGCTCTTCGCTAATGTGCGAGATCTTCGTCTTTCTGGCATAGATGTAAAGCGAATGCGGAAAGGCGAAGAAGAAAGCGGTGATTGAAACTAAAGGCATGGTTGCCTTCAGCGACACGAAAGCCTGCCAAACATAAAAAAAAGTGCCACGCGACTAGTCGCGTGGAACATTTCAGCGTACTTTTCCTGGCTTATTTCATGCTTAGCCAAAAACGTTTATTCAGCACGTATATACCGATTTATTGATGGTGCCGTCATTTTGCGATCACGTCGTCTTATATCGTCCGGCGTCATGCTTGTATGTGGCCACGCGCTCGAGGGGTGCACAGCGAACGTGCTATTGACGACCAGTGGCAAGTTTTCCCGTTTTCTTCAGAGTTTTCAAGAAGTTTTAGGAATCGGGAAACCTCTTAGCGTGTTGTTAATTGTCGGGAAGGGGAACAGTAATCATCATTACCAATGCCTCTTCCCCGTTGTCAGACTAAACGCCGCGTGCAACAGCCGCGTCACATCAGGGAGGAGTTTTGCGCCGATCCTAACTCTCTTGCATACGTAATCGTGCGAACGACAATTAAAATTTGGAGTCGTATATGTCGGAGCACAGACACGCTAGAAGAATTCTTCCAATAGATACTGTGTAAAAACATGACTGCTTCTAACGTTTCAGTACAAACATACCCACTCACTGCAGTAAACAAAAAGTTAATTATTCAATTTTAGTTAATTGGGCTGCTGACAGCGATAATTATCAGCTCACTTTGTGTCCCCCTGGCCCCATAACTTGCTTGCACAGGTGGTCTTCGCGTGGCTCCCAGTGCCTGATATTAAGAGACCCATAAAACTTAATTTTGAACACCCTTATGTCTCAGTAAGACTTCTGCGAAACAATTGGAGCATTGCATCAATTTCACGTAAGGCTGTAAACTTATATAGTATCTTAATTTCTTCTTGTGATGGTTTAACTAATGCTGTTTATCGAAGGGCGTTATAAGTTTTTGGAGCAGAGTTGCCGATTTGTAAACTTTGTGCGTCCAGTGTTTTTTTTTTCTCTTTTGAGGTGAAAGCTTTAAGCGGCTCATACCCCCGAAAGCAAGCAAAGAATACACGGTTGAATGTGAATTAAAAAACGAAAGAAGGAATAAACGAAGGCAAGAAAGAAAGAACGAACGAACCTTTATGGTGCTCGCATGTCTTGTTGAGGAGGTAAAGCTACGGAACCGTACCTTTACTTCACACTGTGGATCGTTATTTCGTGCAAGAAGTCTGACCCCTCCGATCGTATAACTTAATGCACTACCACGTGTGTAGCAGGCTTTCGCGTCAACGTGTTACAGCGGAAGTGTAACGTGCTGCTGAACTTTTTTTTATTTACCTCATTCTCACATTTTTGCTCAAGCTTTCAAATACTACATCAAAGTTCCGCTTCATATAGTTTGTTGCAATTATAATAGAAACCTAAATTATAAAAAGCTCATTCAAATGGTTTCATTGCTTCTCTAATAATAGTATTTCCGCGTTTTACATGCATTTCAATGGGAATAGGAGTCGGCTCCAAGTTAAAGCTTCCTTCTAATATTACATGATTAACGTATACTCTTTGTTTTATGATTAAATGCTGATTCACTCTCATTTAAAGTAGACAGAACTTGAATTGTGTGTGCGTGAATGTTTCATTGACGTGGTTACTTTATAATAACCGTTTTTGCATAGCCGTAGTGGTGCAGCGTATTACCAACTTTATATTAGTTCACCATTTGAATTTTTTGGCACATAAGCCGCAGAAGAGCATGCCACGTTTCACTTGCAGTTGTGAGACAAGTGCAGGGCGAAGTTCAAGTGCCCTGCGAAGGCATAAAAAGCTGCGTCATAAAAAGCTGCGTCTACATAAAAATATTCGTCGCGTCATTGGCTCCTCTAAATTATCTTGCCTTTCCCAAACCCACAAACAGGACATTGCCCCGCTCTTTGCTGACAAAGAAACAGAGCAGAAAGGAAGAAGAAATACTTTTGTTCACTCACACACACACTAGCAGCGTGGACACTCATGTTGATTCTTTTTCGAATACTGAAGCGCAGAGGCAGCTGTTGACACATAATGGCTCGCAGATTTCTAAGGCAACATCAATCTCTTTTACTCGCTTGAGTAGAAAATACTCAAGCCACATTAACGTTTGTCAGATTGACGTGTTCGTATTAGCGCAGAACCCATCTCAGATGCCATAATTGTCTAACAGTCGCACCCTAAGTGCAGGTGGAAGCTGTTCGGAGAATTGCTGCCATTTCTTGCTCCCAAACATCTTCTTGTAGCGGTGGAGCAGGCCATGGACTGTTTGCTTCAAGTCTTCCTGGGGAATGGCCCAGGAAAGGATGACCTGAAGGAACAAAATGAAATCACGAAGGGCTCCATCCGGGTTCACACTCATCATTCTGCAGATCCCATAGAATGCGAAGTCCTTCGTTTCACAGTTCTGAACTTTTCCCAGTGCTAAGCAGCACGGACCTGTGAACTGATGTACCTTCGGTGCCATTTCCTCTGTGCAAGCGTAACCAAGACATCCGATAGTAATAGCAGTGTTCTCCAGCAAGGATTTGGACGTCTTCGACAGCTTCATATTAGTCACCAGTTTAGGAAGGACATTATGCATGTGCAGTTTGACAGCCCTTCTTAACCTGATGGTGATCTGGCTGATTTCCCAGGTCGCATTATTGCACACTGGTATAATCTTTGGGTTCAAGTTCTCACCGAGTATAGAAAAGGACAAGCGTGAAGTGGACATTTTTTAAAGGGAATTTTTTAGAGATACCTTTGCCTGCTTTTCTGGCATGAATCTATGGCAAAAATAATAATCATGTCATCATAGCAAAAATGAGAGACAAAGAGAGAGAGAACGTTCTTTTATAAAATGCAGGGAATTCTGCAGGCGTCTATGTCAGCATCTTCATGCAACGCAGCATATGGAAGGGAAGAGGGTAAATAAAGACTCTATAAGAAGGACGAGGGCCGCAAAAGAAACGAAGAAGGCAAGAAAGAGGTATCAATTGCAGAAGCGATTGGATGCCAAATATTGCTCGAGTGTGCACTGGAACTTTGCCCTAGATTCGACACGTGTAGCCCGAGTTTGTCGCCCGAAAATCACAAGCGTTGCACCGCCGTCTTAATTGTCATTGTCAGGCCAGCTTTTGTTCTTTTTGTGGCAGCTACGGCCATAAAGTTGTGTGCAGTTTACAGGGAAGAAAATCCGAACGGGTACCGCTGCCACCACGAAAAGTGCCTGTGTATGGGTGGGTGGTCTTGTCTTGAACATGGCCTGGTCTAAATCGTGCGCCGCAAACAGGGATCTTTTTAGAATGACATTTTCGTATAAATCTTGGTTTCCCTGTGCCAAATCTTGTATTAATGATTACTGACATACCTGCGCGTTTCTTCTACTGTCTCAGATTATCAAATATAGGAGACACAATAGAATTATACAAATATCATATAGGACCGACGGAAGCTAAAAACTGTACGTATTGCACAAATTTCGAGAAATCAGCTTAAATGCAAACGATTAATATGTTGCCCGTGACTAATGCGTAAGAGTTCACCCGCGGTCGAGTAGTTTCGTGAGCACCTGCCTGGCTTGTCTTTTCTGCGCGATCTTCTACTCGTTGTGTCTTTTCAACTGACGCCCTGTCACTGCTTCGGTCGCAGGATGGTCGGTGCGGTCCCGGCTGACGCTGACCACAGGACCGAACGCAGGCAGCGCCGCTCGTCCTCTGCGCTTGTGCGCCAAGGCTTCCTACTCGGGCACTTCGTCCACCACGATGCTGCTCACCGCGCAGAGGGCGACGCCACCCGTGGCGCGGTGTGCCTGCCGCACAGGCAGGGTGTGCGCCGCCACCGACGTGTAGCGGTTGAAGATCGGCACTTGTTTCCTGGCACAACGACTCGGATCCGGATTGGTTCCGCGGGCCCGGCGCTTTAAGTGAACGACACGAAAGGACGCGCGTAAACTGTGCATCTATTTGCGTGTCAATCAAAAAGAAAAAAAAAGTGCAACATGATTGGAGAGGTGTACGGATGACGAGTTCAGGCTCGAGAGAGAATGAAATAAAACCACTACTGAGGAACTCCTTAGGAGCGCCTGGTGAAGGGGTGGTCCTGTTGGGCTGCGACACATCCTTTCTGTTGCCGATGCTTATATATATATATATATATATATATATATATATATATATATATATATATATATATATATATATATATATATATATAGTCAACAAAGGCGCTTTGTATTATATGTGGCCGGCGTGGAGAGGGTTGACATGATCACAAGACGCTATACCAAATGAACGCACACGCATGTGTGTACAAACACTGCAGCTCTGTTCTTCACATTGACCCTTGTAGCAACCCAGAATAGGTCTATGAGAAATGAAAAAGAAAAATGTTTTGTGGTCGCAACTTCCCTACAAAAAAGCACATCAGTGCATCTATACAAAAACTGGGGAGCTCGCAACATTTCCGGGGGCTACTGCGAAAGCACTAAAGTGAAGTGGGAAACTATTAGGATTCCTTCTTTTTTCCTTACGTAGATTCAACAAAGCAGTTCCCCATGTAGTCCCCCTAATGTGTTCCCTTTAGTGTTTTCGCAGAAGCGCCCAGAAGGGTTGCGGGCTCCCCAATTTTTAAGGGAAACACACACATTTAGAACAATTCCAACCACTTCTTTATTTACTCCATTGACAAACGACGTGACGGTGTCCTATATGGTAGTGGATATTCAACGCCAATGATCATTATCGTATGGTCCGTAAAGTATGTAGATGTACACTTTGGAAATGTGATTGCATTACAATTGCATTGCACGCCAAGCAGCGTTGCGCTGGACCCATGCTTCTTCTTCCGAGGCGTACTTTCGCGGTTGACCACGCGGCTTCGCAGGTGCCGCCGAGGTGGATGTTCCTCGATCCATTTTACAACACGCAATGGAGACAAGCGAACGCGCTCGCCTTTTTACGTACAAGCGGCGAGCCCTCTCCCGCGACGCCACGAACGACAGGGCGCGCCGCGCGAACTAGGCGCTTCCTCGTCTCGCCGATGACCTCCGTGTTTTCGCATAACACCGAAAAAAATCCGATAAGCACAGGCCGATAAAATTTTTGACAATTCGGATTTATTCCATAAACTCGGAGTTTAGCGGCCAATATTTCGTTCTGTTCCGTTTTATTTATCGAAAGCCTTTCGATAAAGGGCATGTTCTAAGCGATGTTTGATACATCGGCCGGTTTGGCTGATATAAACTTTACTTCACGGAAACAGTATGTCGTAGACCGCACCCATCGCACATTACACAACGGGCTTCTCGTCCCCGGAAGCGCGAGACGACATCTTGATATACGGTCTCCTGGCGGCACTCGAGCGCCAGGGGACCGAAGCAGGCGGAGAACGCCTGCTGGCGGAAAGCCTGCTGGTGGAATTCTGGGCTTAAGCCTGGTAGGCGATGGCTGGCGGGATGAATGGATTTTTTGACGCACGGAAATCGTCCTAGGCTGTATGTGGGGCTGTTCACAGGCGTGCCAAACATTTACCCCGCTCCTCCACCAGTGTCACGATGCCCTAGCTATAACAGCAGGAACTGGGAAAGCAGGGCAGTACACTTTAATTAGTTTGTTGTTGTTGTTGTTTCAAAACATGGATCGTACACCCACGAGGCATTACCCACACTGGATTTATTTAAAAGTGCATCTAACAAAATACCTAAAGGGGGTAAGGGCAAACATTGAAAACAAAGCAATAGGTAACTAAATGCTAGCAGAAATTTCGAGAGGGCAAATACATAAATCTAGGATAAAATGAAAATAAAGTGCCTCACAGTCAGTACCCTAACAAGGAAACCTTCCTGGCACTTTGATGAACTCGAGCATAGCAGTCATCATCGACCCATTGCTTGTGCCTAATTGACAGGCACCAAAGGACAAAGTGATTGGTATAGTAAGCGCTAACCCAAGCTTACTAGCTGGAATAATTGGGAACATTCTGCGGAGGGAGGAGAAGCGGCGGCAAGAAAGAAATCGTCCATAGTTTCTGGCTCAATGCAAAAAGAACAGATGTTAGTTATGCATAAAGCGGATCTATGAAGGTAAAAAATTAGGCGGAGTACTCTACAGCGCAAGCTTCATAAGGTCACCTCGCATTGTTGTGAAAGGCAATTACTCATGTTTCACCGGAAATTTGGACGACAAAAATCATCTACAGAAAGTAGGGATGATTCATTACAATTAAAAAAGGCGTTTAAATCTATCTCCTGTTATAAGAGCTAAACCATTTAGTGACGACGATACGAGCTAGTGAGCTGATTCATTTAAAAAGATTCCATTATGACCTGAAACCCAGAGAAACTGGACTTCAGACAAATTGTCCGGGGCAAGAAGAGAAAATAGACTCGGCAGGTGTAACCGGTTATTAGAAGTTAAATGAGCACGTACGAAAGCACATCGGTAGCCACTATCACTTTAGATCAATGTGTACCGAATTTGTGAAGACCAGACAAACTGAGAAACGCGTAGGCATCGACTTCGATATATATATATATATATATATATATATATATATATATATATATATATATATATATATATATATATATATATATATATATTTGTGTGTGTGTATGGATGTGTTTGTTTGTGTCATCATCATCATCGGCCTGGTTACGCCCACTGCAGGGCAAATGCCTCTCCCATACTTCTCCAACTACCCCGGTCATGTACTAATTGTGGCCATGTTGTCCCTGCAAACTTCTTAATCTCATCCGCCCACCTAACTTTCTGCCGCCCTCTGCTACGCTTCCCTTCCCTTGGAATCCATTCCGTAACTCTTAATGACCATCGGTTATCTTCCCTCCTCATTACCTGTCCTGCCCATGCCCCATTTCTTTTTCTTGATTTCAACTAAGATATCATTAACTCGCGTTTGTCCCCTCACCCAATCTGCTCTTTTTTTATCCCTTAACGTTACACCTATCATTCTTCTTTCCATAGCCCGTTGCGTCGTCCTCAATTTAAGTAGAACCCTTTTCGTAAGCCTCCAAGTTTCTGCCCCGTACGTGAGTACTGGTAAGACACAGCTGTTATCAACTTTTCTCTTAAGGGATAATGGCAACCTGCTGTTCATGATCTGAGAATGCCTGCCAAACGCGCCCCAGCCCATTCTAATTCTTCTGATTATTTCAGTCTCATGATCCGGATCCGCAGTCACTACCTGCCCTAAGTAGATGTATTCCCTTACCACTTCCAGTGCCTCACTACCTATCGTAAACTGCCGTTCTCTTCCGAGACTGTTAAACATTACTTTAGTTTTCTGCAAATTAATTGTTAGACCCACCGTTCGGCTTTGCCTCTCCAGGTCAGCGAGCATGCATTGCAGCTGGTCCGCAGAGTTACTAAGCAAGGCAATATCATCAGCGAATCGCAAGTTACTAAGGTATTCTCCATTAACTCTTATCCCCAATTCTTCCCAATCCAGGTCTCTGAATACCTCCTGTAAACACGCTGTGAATAGCATTGGAGAGATCGTATCTCCCTGCCTGACGCCTTTCTTTATTGGGATTTTGTTGCTTTCTTTATGGAGGACTACGGTGGCTGTAGAGCCGCTATAGATATCTTCCAGTATGTTTACATACGGCTCGTCTACACCCTGATTCCGCAATGTCTCCATGACTTCTGATGTTTCGACTGAATCAAACGCTTTCTCGTTATCAATGAAAGCTATATATAAAGGTTGGTTATATTCCGCACATTTTTCTACCACCTGATTGATAGTGTGAATATGGTCTATTGTTAAGTAGCCTTTACGGAATCCTGCCTGGTCCTTTGGTTGACGGAAGTCTAAGGTGTCCCTGATTCTATTTGCAATTACCATATAAATACTTTGTAGGCAACGGACAGTAAGCTGATCGGTCTATAATTTTTCAAGTCCTTGGCGTCCCCCTTCTTATTGATTAGAATTATGTGTAATCCGTAATTTCCAGGGGCCTGCTGTCTAAACAGATAAAAATTGAGAGATTACAGTAGGTTGCAAACCCAGCGCCTTTGAAGCTTTTGTTTTAACACACGCGCACGCACACTCTAAATACAGTTTTAGTGTAGCGTAGACTTAAAGCGAGCACGGAAAAGCGAAGAAGAAAGCGATGATCGTAGTTGTAGGTATGGTAGCCTTGAGTAACAAGAAAGCCTGCAAAACACAAGGAGTACTTTGCTAGTTTCTTTCAGGCTTGGAAAAAACTTTTATGTGGCACGTATAGACTCGGTTATTGAGGGCGCAACCTATAATCATCATGATGATTATGATGATGATGATTTATTGACATTCCCTTTGAAAGTGGGCAGTGACAAATTGTCACCTAGCCTGCTTGATTTAATAAGGTATGCTCTATATATATATATGTATATATTCCGTCCTAGCATTTGTACACATTTCCTTAGTCTCTTTCCTATCTTCCTGAAAAGTTCTATATCTACCTTGTAGCGCTGCAGATGCCGGTACGTCATCCGGTCGTATCATTATCTTCCTTACTTTTTTTCCACCAATACTCTAAATATCTCTTGCATACCTCGACTGCTGACCGGTTGATGGTTCCGCCCACTTGAACTCCAAAAGCTTCTTGAAAGTGTACGTTGCCTACTGGTCTCGCTGGGTGAATCCCTTCGCATTACATTAGGATGAGCTGAATGGTAGCATACACATTCCTTATCTAATTTCGAATACTTGCTGAGGCATGTTTTTGTCCTTAAACAACCAGCTCGAGCCTCAAATATATAGCAAAGCACTTCCATTCGTGTTATTGTGCAAATTTTCCTTTCTCATCTTTGTAACTCTCCATGGTCATTTTCGTTTCTGTCATTTGCATCAAATTCGCTCTCTCGCTTTCTCGCACTTTCTGTCCGATTTATCCTAGTTGTCTCTCTACTCTTTCAATCACCGTGTACTTGGTTGCCAACTTTCTTGACCTGTTCCTCCATTCTGTGTCCACACTCTTTAGATACAGATACTTAAGCACTTTAGCCGCCCATTTCTTTTGATCCGTGTTCCTGAGTCTTTCTTCCAACCTAATTTTGTTCCGCGCTTCTCTGACTTCAAGCAAGGCCCAACACGTGTCCCTTTGAACTGCTTTATTTGTAGTTTTACCGTGGCTTCCCAAAGCCAACCAGCCTACCCATCTTTGGTTAACTTACGTTGGCAGACATACATGCCAACGCCTGTAGATCTCTTGGGTTGTTCGTACGGACAATGCAACAGCCAAGGACAATGCAGGTTCGTCCCCATACACCAATGCGGGGACCTTCTGTTGCACCATTTGTCCATTACGCGTTTGTGATAAATCCTAAATGAATATTTTCCATTTGTATTTCTATTCCCTTAGCATAAAGTGTGAACATCAGTGGAGACAGAGAGCATGTTTGCTTCAGTACTTGGTAAATTTTCCACCACTTCATTAGAACTTCGGCCCTCCCATGCAATCTTTACTTGTCTCTATATATCTCCCTAAGCAGCTTCACGAAATCTGGTTCAAATCCAACAGGTTTCTTTTATTTTCCTTGTCTCTCCTATCTCCTTCTGCATAACGTCTTCCATTCCTTATATTCCCAGACTGTCGTATGAAGTGCCCCGGTTGGATGGATGGATGGATGGATGGATGGACGGGCGGACGGACAGACGGACGGACGGACGGACGGACGGACGGACGGACGGACGGACGGACGGACGGACGGGCGGGCGGACGGACGGACGGACGGACGGACGGACGGACGGACGGACGGACGGACGGACGGACGGACGGGCGGACGGACGGACGGACGCTATGAGCGTCCTCTTTGGAACGGGGTGGTGGGTTGCGCCACCAAGCTCTTGTTATTATATTTCCTAATGTCCTACCTACGTTAAAAACGAAAAAAACGGAAAGGAAAAAAAACCACGATGAAATCTCATAACCAAACTTTCTGAACCCCTATTGGGAACTTTGCTTTTGCACGCCTCCGTTGTTTCTCATTTCCCTGCTTTTCTTCCACCAGTCTTCCAATCACCGCTTACTAATCTCTATTTCGGACATGATTACCTTCCCCCTGCTCTCGCTGAACACAGATGCTTCAAAGGCCAGAGATGCCTAAATTAACAGCTTTGCAGATATATTCACACTGTAATAAAACATGCTCCATTGTTCCGCTAGCTTTACCGCATTAAGCACATGATTCTTCTTCCTTGTTATATCTCGATTTATAAGTGCTTGTTCTAAGGCCTCCTGATCTCGCTTCGAAAAGTAACGACCTTCCCTTTGGGTTATCATAAATTGTCTTTCCTGATCTCGTTCTTTGTTCTTAAGTAGTCACTCATACCAGGTTTCTTTTCCATTCCCGCCACCCATGAGATTATCTCAGCCTCTCTGACTTTCCTCTCGACGTTCTTTATTCCCATGTTGCTCACCGTACAGGTTGCATACTTGCTAAGTTTCCTAGTTCTTTTCCTCAACTGTGAATCAATGTTTTACTTGCACAAATAGCTTAAAACTATCCCAGCCCATTTACTTTCTTCCATATTCCTCACTTACACTTCGTAACCAATTTTACTGCGAGCTTCTCTCACTTCAAAACTACTCCAGCCCATATCCTCCTCCACAGCTTCATTTGTGGTCTTCCCGTGAGCGCCCGATGCGAGGCGTCCCAATGACCTTTGGTTGCCATCGATTCCTGAGTCTACCCCACATTTCAAGCAAATAACCGCATTACACCTTTCCACATGCCCCGGAGCACCTCGTAGCTATTGTATCACCATAGCGCTCCGTGTTTAATTATGGCCGCATTTCTCTTCCCCATTGCTGTTATTGTTTTTCCTCTGTTTCCATATGTCTATCACCTTCGTTTATCCATATACCAAGGTATTCATATTCTTTTACCCAAGGTATTTCCTGGCGCTGAATTAACACTGTATGTTCTCTGTTTTCATTGAATACAAAAATACCAGATTTTTTGAATGCTAAATTTCAGACCTAGATGATCGCCTTCCCTTCCCCAGATCCACACACGCGCTCAAATTGCACCAGAAAAAGACCTATGTCCCCTCCTACTGCGTAGGGTGCCATCAAGTCTGTCATTCTGTGCCCGCTTTCACGTGCCTCGGTGCTAGGTCTTTCAGTATTTTGAGCTTTCAGGAGCTCAATCTCTAGGCGCTTCATTTCGAGTGCGTCGCGTGCAACACGGTCGCGCTCTTCTTTGGCTTCAGCTGCTGGTCCGCTTGCGCTCTTCTTTTTCGTCTAGGCGCTTACGCTCTTCCTTTTCTTCAAAGCACTTACGCTCTTCCTTTTCTTCTAAGCGCTTACGCTCTTGTTTTTATTCTATGCGCTTACGCTCTTCCTCCTTCTCCGCAATGCTCTCTAGACATTCCTTCATTTCATCGTCGTCTGCCCCGATCGCTTCGATCGCCTCAATGATCTGCGGCTTTCTCTTTGATTCGGCAATTTGAGGCCCAACTCTCTGGGCAAGCTAAACAATCCCGGCTTCTTCAGTGCCTTCAACTTCATGGCTGCCCTTAGTGCTGCTAACTCTTCACTCTATAACAACCTCGACGTACTCAAAACATCCGTCAATGCTTAAAGAAAAATCACTGCTCTGTACTTCCCGAAAAAATACGCGAAGCTAAGTGATATCTTAGTGAAGAAAAGATGTGCGCTCACCATATGCAGTCATGAATACAGGCACATGCCTTCCGTAGATCTCGTGGATCTCGTGGATGTCGTCCAAAGTTGGGGTCTCCAGGGTAGCGTATCCCAATCGCTGCCAACCAGTTGCGTTCTCCAGGGTAGCGTGCCCCCGTGCTGACCACCAGTTGATACGACGCCTGTTTTTCGAAGCTAGACCGACGTTACTATTGGTTAGCGTGGCGTTGTCAGCGGGCGGCAGGCGTCTGGTAGACCATGGCGACCAGGTAAGGACGAGACAATTTCTAGTGCGAAACTTGCACGGTTTATTCAATGTTTGGTCAAAGATAAAAAGAAAAGAATGCAGTGAAAAAGTACATTGCGGGGCCCTTTAAGTAGGCCCACTAAAGTCGTAGGCGGGATCTGGCTCACGTCAACGTCACGTGATGTGCACTGAGTTACACGGTGCTTGGCAGCGGCATCCACTCACCCGGCGACCTTTCACGAGCCCGCCACCGCAGGTGGCAACCAGCAGGTCCGGGATCGTAGGCGCTTATTCTTTCTTCTAGGCGGCGTTGGTTCGCAGAAGTTCTCCTGTAGAGCTTGACAGTTCGTGGAAAGGGTGTCTGGTTGTGGATAGGCGGCTGATCCATTGTCCCAGCTGACGTCTTCACTAGCGTGCCTCTGCTGGCGGCAGCCCGGGGTCATGTCTGGTTCGCGGAAAGGGTTTTCCCGCAAAGACCCAAAGGCGCCTGTGAACACTGCGGGGCGTCCGCCAGACCGGCATCCACGCAAGTCAACCATAGCAAATTAGGAATCCATTCTTCGTTCACGAACGGGCCTGTAAGCACTGCGGGGCCCTGCCAAACCAGTCGTCCACTCGAGACAACCATGGCAAATTAGGAATCCATCCTTCGTTTCGATAAGGCATGATGGTAGAACATCCTTTTGGCCCAGGGTGTTACACGCCAATGTAACAATGGACTATAACATCTCCCACCTAACACGTAGAGTTGGCATCCTCGAGGGTAAAATGAAAATCATAGAGTCTAGCAAAATCAAGAGCATCACCACTAGCACCATTGCAAAAGCCAAGAAAGTACAGCAGGATCCCGATAACATGAGTTCCCTGCAGGCTATGCTCGTTCAATAGAAATCAAAATGGCGGTACAAACCGGAAATATAATTATCTGGCAATGGTATTGCGCCAGCTTCTTAATGCGCAAGGCTGCTCTATTGCAGCTCATCAAAGGACAAGCGTCAATGCCACACGTCCTGCTCTTGCGAGAAACCCTTAGTGAGAAGCTAAATTTATCGGGCTACCGTTCGGTTAGCCAAAAAGGAGGAAATGGCAGAGGTATCGCCCCATTCTTCAGGAAAGGCACCTCGTTTAAGACTAACCGAACCTAAACCGAACGCTGGTCTCGGACCCACGTTTCCTCACGAAGCTGGGAAACTCAGTAGCCAGAGACACGACACCTGATCTCAGCATCACTAGAAATGCGGTGGCCAAGTGGTCCAACTTACAGAAGAACTTGGGGAGCGACCACTAAATAACAGATCTCAGGATGGAAATAATAGCAGCTCCCCCAAAAAACCTATAAAAACACAGACTGGGACCTTTTTAGGAAAAGAAGAGGTGAACATGATGCTGTATACGACACCTTCAGTAAACTGCTTGGACAGATCCAGAAGGATGTCGAGAAGGCCACCAAGGAAACAGTTACAGATATTAACGCCCCATGGATGGACGCAAGGTTAGCGCACTTCCTGGAAGCCAAACGCTCTCTCCTCGAGAGATGGAAAACAGAAAGACTCAATCGCAGGCTACGGGAAAAGATCGCGGAGCTTAATAAACACATTGACAAGCAGTGCTCCGAACTTAATAAAGAGCAATGGAGTGATGCCTGCTCGGGAGCGGATGGAAAAATGTGCAAAGGAGGCAAATGGACCCTCTTCAAACATCTCTTAGATGATGGACAATCTAAATGTAATCAGAGACTAGTTATAGACCGAATAATAATTAAGGAAAAAATGGAAGGCACCTCAGAAGCATCCCATATTTCAGAAACTAGGCAACAAATACCTTCCACTTGGTCAAAGCCCAGGGCTGGACACCCCTTTCTCGAAAGCTGAGATCAGGGAAGTGCTGTACAACCTAAACGGAAGGTCTGCGCCAGGCGCCGATGGAGTTACAAACCGACTCTTAAGAAATTTCGGCGATAAAGCCGTTCAAGCCTTAGTGAAGGAGATAAATGAGGTATGGGAGGAGAACGTTGTACCGGAGAGCTGGAAGACGACCACAGTGGTTCTAATCCCCAAGCCAGGTAAATCACCCAGCTTGGAGAACCTTCGTGCTATCTGCTGTACCTAGAACCTCCGTGCTATCTGCTGTCCCTTACTTCTTGCATTAGCAAAGTAGCAGAAAATGCAGTGCATAACACGATATCGAAACATATCGAGCAGAACGAACTATTCCCGTATAATATGGTTGGTTTCAGGCCCTTGCTTTCAACGCAGGATGCCATGCTCCTGCTCAAAACACAGACTATCGACTCTCAAAGAAAAGGTGTAAAAACGGTCCTCGCACTCGATCTATCCAAGGCCTTCGATACAATTACACATGACTATATCCTTAAGGAGATATCGGCCTTGAACTTAGGAGTTAAATTCTTCTCCTTCTTTGCATCCTTCCTCGAGAGTAGGACGGCGGCTATAAAGCTGAGGCCATGTCTCGGAGTCTTTCACACTCGGAAGAAGGGGCATTACCGAAGGGGCAGTTATCTCACCCTTCTGTTTGATATAGCAATGCGCAAGTTGTCGGAAAGCTTTGCAGCAATTCTTTACCTAGGTCATGCATTATATGCTGACGATATTACAATCTGGTGTCCTGGAGGATCGCAGGCAACAGCCGAGCAAGCTAGCCCTACAGGAGGCTCTGGATGTTACAGAGTCTTTCTTGGAAGGTACGGACTGGCACTCTCGCCTGAAAAGTCGGAACTCCTGCTGTACAGACAGGCTAGGCGAGATGCTAGGGGAGTCACCTCCAGACGGGGTCCTACCCCTCTAGGGGCTTTCTGAACATGCTCCACCCAGACATTGATCCACTCTGCCCAGACTGTGGCACTGAATTTTGCTCATTAGGTCACATGCACTGGCACTGCCCTGTGTTACAGGATTTTGACCGAGAAGAAGACTGGACGAAGGCCATCACAGACCCGAAACAAGACGTCCAGCTCCTGGCTGTCCAGAGGGCCCGTGAACGAGCGGAGAGGCATGGCCTCTCTGTTTCGACATGGGACTAGCCAATGGCTGGGTAGGAACCTACCTAGCCGGCCCCCTGCCTAGCTCCTTCATCATCATCATCATCATCATCATCATCATCAGCCTGGTTATGCCCACTGCAGGGCAAAGGCCTCTCCCATACTTCTCCAACTACCCCGGTCATGTACTAATTGTGGCCATGTTGTCCCTACAAACTTCTTAATCTCGTCCGCCCACGTAACTTTCTGCCGCCCCATGCTACGCTTCCCTTCCCTTGGAATCAATTCCGTAACTCTTAATGACCATCGGTTATCTTCCCTCTTCCTTACGTGTCCTGCCCATGCCCATTTCTTTTTCTTGATTTCAACTAAGATATCATTAACTCGTGTTTATTCCCTCACCCAATCTGCTCTTTTCTTATCCCTTAACGTTACACCTATCATTCTTCTTTCTATAGCTCGTTGCGTCGTCCTCAATTTAAGTAGAACCCTTTTCGTAAGCCTCCAGGTTTCTGCCCCGTACGTGAGTACTGGTAAGACACAGCTGTTATAAACTTTTCTTTTGAGGGATAATGGATAATGGGTCCTAGCTCCTTAGGACCCCAATAAAGTCGTTTACTACTACTACCACTTGGTTCATTCGCTCGAGTTGACTGACTCCAATACGCACCTTTCTTTCGTATCCCAGTTTGATCATTGGTGCAGACTTCGCCGTACGCTCATCAGAAACAAAATCTTCTCAACATACACGCGACGAAGCTGATGGCGTCAGGGGTTTTCTGTTTATGCTGTCAGTCCAAAGCCGACGCTTGTCTGAAACCGCAGCGACGGAATCCACGGAGACGCTACGGCTGAAGATGCACGTCACATTCGCTTTCTCAAGTTATTTTTGCAACCGAATACAGCACAGTAGTAGTCCGTTGACCTTGAGCCATGACATCTCACAATGACACTGCTGTCGTTCCAAGCCACCACTGGGAGAAACAGCGATGCGCACATATCAGAGGGAGGAGGGGAACGGCGCAGCGCGCTTGTTCGAGGCTACGTACCTCCTCACCGATAAAATGGTTTATGGAGCAGCGGAAAGATGGATCGCAAATTTTCCGTCATGGCCTACAATTTTCTTATTGACAATATTGTTCTGACTATAGTATTTGAGAAGTTAATAATAACCTATTACGCAATTAGGCGAATAATATAATAGTCTGACTTGCTCCAAGCGACGGCAAACACTACTTTGCTTCTGTCTAGCTGCGTGGTACTCGCATATTTTTAAGTTTTTGCACAGGTAACATGGGTCACTCTTGTGAGAGAGAGAGAGAGAGAGAGATGAATATAGGAAGGCAGGGATGGTAACCAGTCAAGGGTCTGGTTGGTCACCCTACGCTGGGAGAAGGGAGAAGGCGAAGAGAGAGAAGGGAGAGAGAAGGCGGTGTGGATACGTGTACGGACAGTACTTGAGTTAAAGCCGCTCTCGCAAACCAGTTCTGAGAAAGCACAAAAGAGCCGGTGATCGGTGGGGACTCTTGTGACCATTGCAACAACTTCACATAAGGCTGTAAACTTATATAGTATCACAGTTTCCGCTTGTGATGCTTTAACTAATGCTGATTACCGAAGGGCGTTATCTATTTTCAATTTGTAATTTTCGATTTGTAAACTTTGTGCTTTCATATTTTTTTGTTTTAAGGTGAAAGCCTTAAATAGCTCATACCCCCATAAGCAAGCAAAGATGCAATGGCTGAATATGAATGAAGAAACGGAAGAATGAACGGCTGAAACAACACAAGAAAGAAAGAAAGACTGAAAAAAAGGTAGAACTAAAGAAAGAATGACAGAATATTTAGGTGGTGTATAGCGTGCTCGCATGCGTTGATGAGGAGATAAACCTACAGCGGCATACGTTTACTTCACACTGCGGCTCGTTATTTTGTGCAAGAAGTCTGACCCCTCCGATCGTATAACTTAATGCACTACCACGTGCGTAGCAGGCTTTCGCGTGCACGTGTTACAGGAGAAATGTAACAGGCTGCCGAACGTTTATTTTTTTAATTTGCTTAATTCTGAAATTTTTGTTCAAACTTTCGAGTACTATATCAGAGTTCCGCTACATATAGTTTGTGCATTTATGAGGAAAATCTGAATTATACAAAGGTAATTCAAATGGTTTCATTGCTTCTCTAATGAGAGCATTTTCGCGTTTTACATGTATTTCAAATGGGAATCGTAGTTGTCCCCAAGTTTCCTTCTAATGTTACACGATTAACGTAAACTATTCGTTCTGTGATTAAATGCTTATTCACTCTGTTGTAAAGGTAGCCATAACTTCAACTGTGTGTGCGTGAATGTTTTATTGACGTGGTTACTTCAGAATAACCATTTTGGATAACCGTAGTGGTGCAGCATCGTATGTCTTCGCTACTTGAGCGGGTAACCTGTGCTGTGTCTAACAAAAATAACCGTCCCCTCGCTGGCCCCTCTAAATTATCTTGCCTTTCCTAAACCCGCAAACAGGGCAATGCCCCGTTTCTTTTCCGACAAGGAAACAGAGCAGAAAGAAAAAAAATGCTTTTATTCAGTCACACACACACTAGCAGCGTGGACGCACTCATGTTGATTCTTTTTCGATTCCAGAAGCGCGGAGGCAGATGTTGACACATAATGGCTTGCAGGTTCCTGAGGCAACATTGGTCTCTAACTCGCTTGAGTAGAAAATACGCAAGCCACATTAATGTCTGTTGGAATGCCGTGTTCGTATTAGCGCAGAACCTTTCTCAGATGCCATAATTGTGCAACATTCGCCTCCTGAGTAAAGGTGGAAGCTGTTCGGAGATGTGCTGCCATTCCTTGTTCCCAAACATCTTCTTGTAGCGGTGGAGTAAGTCATGGACTGTTTGCTTCAATTCTTCCTCGGGAATGGCCCAGCAGAGGATGGCCTCAAGGAACAAAATGAAATCACGAAGGGCTCCATCCGGGTTCACACTCATCATTCTGCAGATCCCATAGAACGCGAAGTCCTTCGCTTCACAGTTCCTACTTTTTCCCAGGGCTGAGCAGCACGGACCTATGAACTGACGTAACTTCGGTGCGATTTCCTCTGGGCAAGCGTAACCAAGACATCCGATAGCAATAGCAGTGTTTTCCAGCAAGGATTTAGATGTGTTCGAAAGTTTCATATTAGTCACCAGTTTAGAAACCACATCATGCATGTGCGGTTTGACACTGCTTCTGAACCTGATGGCTATCTGGCTGATTGCCCAGGTCGCATTATTGCACACTGGTATGATCTCTGGGTTCAAGTTCTCACCGAGTATAGGAAAGAACAAGCGCGAAGTGGTCATCGTATGGTACGTGCAGCTTTTGGTGAGCATTCCAAGAAGGGAAAATGTGGCCTGACGCACTTCAGGCACCGAGTCCTTCCCACACTGGAACATGAGCTCAAGGATGTTGGTATCCGTGACAAGAGGCTGAATGTCGTTTCCCAAACCTTCCGCCAGTCCGCTGAGCGTTTCCAGTGCCGCAACAACAAAGGGTTTTTCCGGGCTATACGAGTACCTCAGGTGGATTGCTTTGACGAAGAAGCCTTTCCTCCCCAGTTGCACGAGGCGGAGACACCTGTTTACCACGGGCACGTAGTAAGGCAAGAATTCAGATTTAACTGCGGTAGCCACACTACACAGACACCGTAGCAGATAAAATTGATTGATATCAGAGTCTGCCATCTCATCCCACTCCTCGGTCAGTGGTTTCATGAAAAATGAAATGAATTCACGCCTGTTGAGTTCTGGTCCTACACAGTCTGCCAGCGTTCTTATTGCATTGTACAGCATATAAAAATGTCGACGTCTGTACTTGTTCAAGCTACAGTAGATCGTGTCCAAAATGGAGTTGAGGTATGGCACAATCTTTGTGTTGGCTTTCTTTGCTAGGGTGTTAAGGGCGTTGCACGCAACTTCTTGGACCATTTCGCTGTCGTCCAGGACCCGCTCCAGTACCTGGTTCACCACTGGCTCGAAGTAGCGGTGCTGTGGCTGGCTCAACAGCCACTGGGAGTAACGGCTCAGGGTCCAGCAGGCGGCCGACCGCACAGGGGCCTTGCCATCTCTAAGACAGAAAAGAAAGTAGGTGATCAGATCCTCTAGATACTGGGTCATGCCTTCCATGCAGCCTTGAGCGATGACCCCAAGGACAAAAATGGCCGATTCCTTAATCCTCCAGTCCTTCTGCAACATCTCCTTAAGGGAAGGCACTAGCAGGTGAAAAACTTGCTCGTTGAACAAGATGGCTATCTTGTACAATGCATCCGCTGAGCAATTCCTTATATTCCACTTGTAGAAGATGTTTTCATCGCCATGTTTTTCGTTTGTCACAGAACATCCACCAATTTTGCCGTCTGTTGCTTTTTTCATCACCCAGAGCCTAGGCCGGATACTTCGTACGTCTTCCTTGAGTGTACTGATGTCAGAGTCTGAGTACTTCATTTTTTGGACTAAAATGGGGACAAGACTTGAGAAATACGGCGCCAGTGCTTCTTTGCAGACTGTCTTCTCCGTTAGGAAGGCTAGCGTCATGCACGCTGCCAGAGCAATGCTTCCGTCCACGTCTTGCATCTTGACCATGACGTACTCAACGATGCTGCGCATATGAGGGATGAGACAGTCGATGTGATATTCCAGCACTACTATTAGAGAACGACACATGGTTTTCTGTACTTCGGCGTCTTCATCATACATTGACTGCAGTAAACTCGTAACAACGGAGTCAGAGTGGACCATCACTGCTTCTGTGCGATTGATGAATAATAGGCCGATGACAGTGATGGCGCAAAACCGGATCCGAGGGTTGTTGTGCCGAAAATAGTGCAGAAACTTGGGCACAAGAACAGTGAGCTGATCTTTCAGTGCCCCACTAACCAGCTCATCCCCATAGTCCCGACAAATCTTGTGCAGCGCACCGAAAGAACCCTCGCAGACTCTGTCGTCCTTCGAGTCTAGGAGCTCGCCGAGCCGCGGAAGCAATTCAGGCCACCTTGCGAGCTCAACCGTTGTGTCAGTCGTGATGAAGAAGCCCAAGGCAGCTACGATCACCGTCAAGGGGTCACCCACACTTTCCAAGCTGGTCTTGGTGGAGTCGCTCACATGCCGGCGAACGATGCCAGGGTCTGCAATCACATCTTTATCCAACATTAATCCGCTTTGTTTTGGCAACCGCTCATTCTCTAACTTCAACGTTGTCAGGATGAATACCAGATAGTTCCTGAAGTCGGGGATTTCGCTCACCTTCTTGATCTCCTGCCGGGCCGTTAGCATCGTCGCTTCATCAGCAGACAGCGAATTCCTCAGCAGCTGCAAGATTTGCTGAAGCCGTTCCTCTTGCGGCTCCCACGGTGAAGACAACTCACTGCTCTTCTTCACAAACGGGAATCGCAAGTAACGGCAGCTCGTTAGGTCCATGTTGGTTTTGCGGACAGAATGGAACAGCGAAAGCTCGAGTCGGGCGCCTTCTTTTTCTTCTCCTAATAGCACTTCCCCATACCGCGCGATGATTGGTCCAGCGTAGTACGATGCCGGTTTGCCACTACATAGATGTAAAATTTTGTAGGTAAATGGCACTTACCCACTCTGTAATATTTGTTGAAACTGAGGCTCTCAAAATAAAATAAGGAATAAACATTGCAAAATAACTGAAACAAACCTTGAGAATATGTCTATAGGTTAAAATTAAAGCAGATTGAATCTGTAAAACGAAGAAATAAATGAAAAACACAATTATATAGAACAAATGGAACTAAATTTGGCAGAAATAAAAGGAAACAGTAAGGTCAAAAACAAGAGATTGAATCGCACTTACAAGAAATGTCTAGATGACAGCCAAAACCTTCACGTCGCTATGCCCAAGAACATGAACAACCGAGAACAAATAATTAACAACAGTCATATATATTCCCAGAAGACGAAGTGCATGGTATTTCTAATGGTCTTTTTTTTTTTGTAAGATAAAGGATCATCTAAAAGCAATTCAAAATGTTCTATGCCATCATCTTCTCTACAAAAAACCGCAGTTGTGTCCAGAAGGCGAAGCGCTCATAGAGATAGCATAGAGACAGACATAGAGTAGGGTTCTAATTTTTATACGTAGTACAAAGGGCAGTATACTATGGCGTACCAATTAAATTAACAAGCGTGGTGCCACGTGCTCACAGTCAAACATGAACAGATCTCACTGGCTAACTGCGATCACTCGCCGTCGCAACGCTGGCGCACTGAAGAGCTCCGCTAGTGGGGAGCGAAAGCTTCGTGCTGCCGCTCGCGTGACCGCGCGTTTCCAAAAATTAGATTTCGCCACATCCAATACTATAGGTGCTCAGGATGACCGGACGCATGACGCTGCCAGCCATCTCAGATCTCTCTATCTTTGCACTCGCCGCAGATCAACTCCACGATGCGGCGCGCAGACAGCCGTGCGCAGCCGCGGCCAGAATAGGAGAGGAGACGCCTGCTTACCAACTCCCGGTGGGTGCTTGATCATGTTACGACGCGCTCACCTTCATCCCTATAGTACGCACTTGATCAACCAAACTGAACTCAAACTGAGTGTTGAACTATAACACTGGGCGTGCAGGAGGACGATGCGCATCATGTCATCATTCATCTCGGTCCCTTCTCGCGCGCTTTTCCTCGCACCTGCAGCGTACGGCGTGTGGACCGCTCATGGTAATCGCTCTTTGACTTTATGGGGAACATCACAGCGACGGCGGCTACGACGAGCAAAATTCGCCTTGACTGCCCGTATAATGGATATTGCTATAGAAGAGAAAATCGTTAAGGGCGCCAAACCAGCTCCCATGTACAAAATTCTAAATTCTAAACACCAAGACACCCAGTCTTCGTGTTTCTCACAGTTTACTTCTCCATGGACTGCGTACTCACTAAAAATTTTGGTAGCTTTCTTTATATTAGACGGAACAGAACATTGCCGCAACATTTGTCACCGCAATCTAGGGCGCTATCACGTAAAGCTATTATAAACTTTTCTATTTCAATTCTGCAATCAGCCCTCCACGATTCGCCAAAAAATTTTCGAGTCACCACCCACTGCTCCGGTATATCCCGCGACGTCACGAAAACAGCGAAAAAGTCCCATCAAATATAGTATGTGCACACGGATTACACATGATTAGACCGAACGAAAGAAAAATAATAATGTCTGATTCGACGCCTTCTTCGCCACTAGCGAAAAAGGAGTCGGTTTTGGGCGACGCCTAATTTACCTGTTTGTCACGCGACGTCACAAAACCACGAAAACTCAACCGCGTCAAAGTGACGTGTACGCGTTAGAAAGGTGTAAATTTGCCGAACAAAACTGAAAGCCTTTCTGAATAGCCGGAGAGGTCCCCGTTCCAATAGGAATAGAAGATGGCCGCCGCTGATCGCTGTGGCACTGGCTACTCGGAGCTGCCGGGGAGCATGGATTTATTTGCGTAAGTGCAAGATGTTGCGTGGCAGTATAACGTTATCGTGACCTTGCCCGCCGTAACGTAAAACTATTCCAAACTTTTCTGTTCCAATTCTGCCTTCAGCCCTCCGCTATTGGTCAAAAACTTTTTTGGACCACCCCCACTTCACTTGTCTGTCACGTGACGTCACGAAAACCGCGATAGATCCCCATCTGTTATGACGTGTACACACTGATTATGCATGATTTGGCCTAACAAGAGAAAAATGGTTATTTCTGATTCGGCGCCTTTTCGCCATTAGCCCTCGGCTATTGGTCAAAAGTTTTCGGGCTGCACTCACTTCACCTGCCTCTCACGTGACGTCACAAAACTGCACAAACTCACCGCGTCAAAGTGACGTCTACGCGTTAAAGATGCATTAATATGCCGAACAAAACTGAATTTTCTTCTGAATAGCAGCAGGCTGCCCCGTTCCAACAGCAATAAAAGATGGCTGCCGCTGATCGCTCCGGCACTGGCTACTCGCACCTGCCGGCGAGCATGGGTTTATTTGCGTGTAATAAATGTTTTTGCGTGGCCGTGTAACGTTTTCAAGCACTTTCGGCACGTTAACGACCTCGCTCTGCCAACTCTGCTTTGCTGAGGATCCGTATTAACGGTATTTTTAAGCTTCCGTTGCATGCCGCCGCGATTTTCGACCAGCCACTGCAAGCTAAGTAAGGGGAAGCATACCAATAGCAGACACCGGCCCCACCCACCTCCTTGGGCTATCTACTTTCACTGTGCTGGCTCTGCCCCATCGAAACTATCTCCATTTGAGCATGCTCCCCGCCTCTTCCCAGCCAATTAGATAAGAAAAACTGCTCAATGTAGGCAATGCTATGAGTTTTGAAAGCAAAATAAAATGACATACTATAATCGAAAAGCGCGTTTGATTGGGATTTTCAAACACTGCAGGTTACTGCCCGATGCTTGCGTCGGTGCTTACGTAAATTTGACGTCAGCGGATTGCAATAAAAACAAATTGGAATGGCTTTCCGTTATAAGGCCCCTATCCGCTATAATGAAAGGTGATGCAGAAAGAACTTAATAGCCGGACGATCTAGCGACGCCTTCACCAGAGTATCTACTCTTTTGTTTAGAAATAAGCCTTTATGTACAAGAACAAAACTGAATCGGATATAAGTTAAGTAGTAAGGTATTAATGGTTGAAACGCTTAAAGCCTGCGATTTACCAGAAGTAGTGATCGAAGACCGCAAAGAATCAGTGACTACGACTTCAAAATCTAATGATGGTCGAATATACAAAGAGTGGGAACTACTGCCATTGATTCTGCAAGAAATAAAGGCACAAAGTGAAATGCGAAGAGAAAATGATCATTCGAAAATAGGCAATAATATATCAATGCCGCATCTTGCTCCATCGCTCACTATAACCACATTTGTCCGTATATTCATAAAGTAATCTTGTAAAACAGACTTTAACGTTCGATACAAGGCAATAGCTATACATTACGAAAAAAAATGTTGTAAAACTGTACTTGGGACTCACCTGACCAATTCTGATGCTCAACGGATCGAGAAATTTTCCACAAAGTTTAACTCGTCTACTTCTGCTCTTCTTAACCTATCATGGCCATATTTTAAAAGGAATTTTTAGAGATACCTTTGCCTGCCTTTCTGGCAAGCATCTATGACCAAAATAATAATCATGTCATCATAGCAAAAATAAGAGACAGACAGAGAGAGAACATTTTTTTTTATATAAAATGCAGGGAATTCTGAAGGCGTCTATGTCAATAGCTTCATGCTACTCGGCATATGGAAGGGCCCTTCCATCCCGGGATAGAGTAAATAAAGACAATATAAGAAGGACCGAGGTCAGCAAAAAAAAAAAAACAAGAACGCGAGAAAGAGGCATCAATTGCAGAAGCGATTTCATGTCACAATATTGCTGGAGTGTGTACTGGAAGTTTGAAGTAGCTTCGCCACGGGTCGCCTGAGTTTGCCGCCCTAAAATCACAAGCGTTCCACCGTCGTCTTAATTGTCATCGTCAGGAAAGCTTTCGTTCTTTTTGTGGCAGTTAGGACCACAAAGTTTTTACAGCGAAGCTGCCTATGGCTAGCAGGGCCGCGGCCAAAGGGGGGGAGGGGTGCTTATGGGGTTTAAGCACCGTCCCCCCCCCCCGAAATTTTTTCGTGATGCCATGCAGCGCCGACCAAAACAATCCCCGGCGACGGAAATCATTCTGCATTTTGTCTAGAATGTCCTTTTCACGCTCCAAAAGACATTTCAGCGCGAACATTAAGAAATCGGGCTGGAATTGCTGGCAACGCCCATGCACGGCAGTCACATAAAGGTCAAACCCCATGTGAGTGATTTTGTGCGCGACGGCGACGAGCGACGGCTTCGAACAACAAAACGGGCCGTCGCTTGAACAGATCGCTCGATCGCTCGATCGCTCGGTTCTGCAAATCTATAATACGTTGCTCGTCGCACGGAAGTGCTATGAGCGACTATATCAAGTAGCGCGAAGCCGGAACTGGATGTACATCACTCAAATATTATTCAATGTCGCACGGAACGAGCAAACGATTGAATTTTTATACGTGCAAGAATAAGAACCTACTGAAAGACCTCATAAATATTTTATGCTGCTTTTTACAGTAAAATACGTCAACTTAAATGAATAAAGCACGCGTCACGCTAGTTTCGGCGCGTATATTGCTGCCCTCATACCGGTAAAACCGGGGAGACGTCGCTCAACATGGTCGCTCGCATGGGGTACGACTTGTAAGCGACGAGCGAACGCGTCAGCCACCTCCATCGCATCGCTTGTCGCTGTCGCGCGCAAGATCGCTTGCATGGGGTTTATACTTAACGCAAGGAGCTCCATCCGAGCCCAAAGTTTCAAAGGCGTTTTGATGGCGAGCGGGCTCGTCGCGGTATCTCCCGGAGGCCGCGGAATTTACGGAGAGCATGGGTTTCAATTCCGAAACTTTATGGGTATAAAGTTCTCATAAATTTTTGATGCGAAAGGTGTATTGACATTTCCAAAGTCGTGCTTTAGATTTTGAATTCCGGAACTTTGTGGGTTTAATGTTGTTATAAACATCCAACGCCAAAGGTGCATTGACTTTTTTAAAGTCGTACATCGGACGATACAACTAGACAACCCATATGAACACACTATCATACAAGTTGATAAAGCAGGCAGCGAGTTACGATAAGACGAAGCGTTGTGGTGGTTCATTTTTGCCGTCATGTCACAGAAAATAATATCAACATTTTTTTTCACCTGCGGCAAAGCATCCATGTCAAGACACTAAAGCCGGCAAAGGTAACTACGTTCTTATTTATTTTTCTACTTTCACTTTTATTCGCGAGGACACATTTAGCCTCTTCATTTTTGTTGTTGTTGTTGTTGTTGTTGTTCACGCTACCCGCGGGCTGCTGGAGCCACCCAGAGCGTATGCGTTTTTCTCGTGTTGCCCCTAAAACGTTGGCCCCGACCGTCGCGCGACGCACTTCGATGCGCGTTCGTTTTTCTCTGGCCGAGTGGATTTTCGCCTGGCAGAGTTTTGGACGCTTTCTGGCTAGCAGACGAGAACAATGCATGGTAGCTTGCCGCCATCACTGCGGGGACTCGATGGATTGCAACGCGTTCGCTTGAGCGCAACCTCGCCCGAAAATTTTGTCTCGCCGGTGTATAGGATACCGAGCAGTATGCGTATGTTTCTCTGTGGACCAAGCGTCTCACGTTTTCTTCGATATTCTTCGGTAGCCACACTAGGTGCCCAAAGTACGCATTCGATTGTGGCCAACATGCTTTCCTTCGCGCTTATTTTTTAATTTCCGTGTTCCCGCCGCACAAAAGACAAAAGGACATTGTCACGGCGCAGCAAATTGTCGCATGGTGAAAGTTCGATTTTGTTACTTATTCTTTTGCGGAAAATAATGGGCCACGGTACGCTTCAGTTGCCGGATACTCTCATTATATTATTGTCATAGCAATTATATGGACACCCCAGGCGCATTCCTGCCGTCGCCCTCATGTTCTGTATAAAGTCCAAGGGCGATAACATCGTGACCGCGCACCGCATGCTGTATGTGCGAGTGAAAGCGTGGGGAGGTTGAGCCGACGATGATGGCTCAGTCTTGTGCGCGCAAGGGAGAAAAGCGGGAAGGAAGCATGCCGCCTCCCGTCGCGCGCGATACATCAGGCGGAGTGGAGGGACGGGGGGGGGGGGGGGGCTGTTATCTGTGAATCTGTGGTTGCGCAACATGTTTATTTGCATTGTTTGATGCATTATATACAGTGACTTTTTCTTAGATACGTCGGTTTATTGGAGACTTATACGTATATTTAAATATCTTGTTGCGAGGTTTTGTGTACGTGCAGTGAACTTTGTTTCCAGTGACACTGCACTTTATCAAGCTGTATCTTCGCATTTGTAGATTCCATTGTATCTTCGCATTTATAATGTACGAGGGTACCCCGCGCAATAATGGTTCGGTTCATTATCTTCGAGGCATGCGCGTAGCACAGAGGCATCTCTTATTTACAAAAGTGACACGCAGGTGTGAGGATAAATGTTCTTTAATGCTCTCGTATACACTGGGCTGAATACGGTTGCGTGACATAATGGAAGCTCCTAAAGTTGAACAGCGTGGTGTCGTGAGGTTTTCGACAGCTGGAGGTGTTTGCCAAAAAGAAATTAGTCGCCGTATGGCTGCCGTGTACGTTGAATATTACATTTCATTGGCCACTGTGAAACTTTGGAGCAGACTGTTCAAAGAAGGACGTGAAAGTTGCAAAGACCATACAAGACCGGGCTAAAGCCACCGTGCAATCACCCCCAACACAATTGCAAAGGCTGATGAGCTGATTAGACAACAACGGAGGATAAGAATTGATGAACTGGTGGAGCGTGTGCACATCAGTCACAGTTCGGGTCGCACCATAATTCATGAACATCTCGGTTATCGGCTCTTGTGTGCGCAATGGATGCCCAAGATTTTGAACCAGCGCCAGAAGACACAGACGTTCGACGCTGCCTTGACTCATCTAATCCGGTATCACAATAAGGGTGACGACTTCTTGTCTGCAATTGTGACCGGGGACGAATCATGGCGCCGCTACTAGGAGCCTGAAACACGACGGCAAAGCTCACAGTAGAAACATTAGTATTCACCACCCCCCAAAAAAGCAACGGCCGTCATTTCCGCCGGGAAGGTCTTGCTGACTTTTTTTTTTTCGATCGTCAGGGGCCATTACTGAGTGAACTTGCTAAAGCTGGAGAGACTATCAATCGTTTCCGATACTGTGAAATACCGGATCGGCTGCGCGTCGCAATCAAGAACAAACAACGTGGAAAATCGAGGAATGGGATCATCTTGCTCCACGAAAATGCCCGTCTCCACGTCGCTGGTGTGGTTAACACAAAACTGGCAAATTCAAGTGGGAAGCGCTGCAACATCCGCCATACAGCCCAGACCTGTCGCCTTGCGATTTGAACAATTTGGAGCGTTTGAAGAAACAGCTCAAGGGAACCAGATTCGTCTCGGACGATGGTGCGAAATAGTCAGTTACAGACTTTTTGAAGCAGCAACCCAAGGATTTTTATGAGACGGGAATCACGCGACTCGTTAGTCAGTGGGACAAATGGCTAAATGCTCATTGAGACTACTTTTGAATAAAGTACCCCGTTTGTCATATATTCGCATTGGCTCACTTTCATTTGACTGACCCTCGTATATTTTGCAGAACTCCCGCTTTTTATATGTGCTCTCTGCTGCCACTACAATTTCGGTCCAATTACTCATAATACACGACCGGTGACAGCTGCTCCTGCGCAATACATTGTAACAAAGCACAGCGTCATTGAGAGTTTTCCCTGGCCGTTGCATATGTAGAAAAAAGCAAACAATGTTCTTGAATGATAAAGTTTCATTAAAATATTTGTCCTTAACCTGTTCATTTCATGGCATTTACATTTTTGATATCAGCGGCATGCACTCCTTTGCCGGTTTCAAACGGATATAATTCTAAAATTCGTGTGATAACTTCTTTACTTACTAAATAAACAGAAAACATGGAAGCATTGATATCAGTTATTTCGGCCGCAATTTTTTAGACATACGAGTATACTCTTTTATAAAAAAAATACCTATCTTACTTGTCTTGACAGTACGTTGCGTTCAAGAATTCGTTTGCAGCATCTTTGGCAATGGCAATGCAGTTATTGTTCATGTATTTGATCCCTCGACAAATTCGATGAGGAGGCCGAGCTGCAACGTGAGCCCCCCGCTCCCCCCCACCCCCGAAACGAATTTTCTGGCTACGTCACTGAGGGCTAGGCTCTGGAAAAATTGTGTGCGTCTATCGAGCCGTGTAGATAGAGAATTTCTCCCCATACTTGGGCCGATTCCGAAGATAGTACAGTACCGGGCCGACCCACGGCGGAGGTGAAGGAGGCTTTAAAGGAGTACTGACAAAATTTTGAAGCGGAGATAACGCGAGATCGATTTATGTGGGCACACACACACGGTCTGCAAAACATAAACGGCGAATATAGCTTACCACATATTTAAAATAATTTTAAAGTATGTGCGCGCAGCCAACTGGAAAACGCAGCACCTCGCGACATTTACATCAAGGAAGAATTGTAAACAACCGTGAAAACGCTACGTCACGAATTTTCGTTGGTTGCCATGCTGCTTAAATGTACCCTTCTCAGTTGTTGGTTGTAGTGGAACGCTCTCCGTTTCGCTGCAATTGCAGAAGTAAGCGGCAGTTTTTGTCGTATCCGCAGATTTTTCGCACTATCACCTTGACTGCGCTGCACTGGCCACGCACGAATTGCGAATACAGCACAACGCCGCGTTGACTTCTGACGAACACATTCACGGTTGGTAATAGCGATGCATCGTTTTCCCCATGATAGCCTTCACTGGCAGAAGCGGACCGAGTTCGTGCGCGTCAGTGGACGCTTATAACTATAGAGTGGACCCCACTGAAGAATAGCCAGATTTGCTCCCTTCATTTCGAGCGTGCACGATATTGGGGGCGAGCTCCACCACATGGAAAATCTGGCGCCACTGTCGGCGTGACGTGGTATGAGGGATCCCGTGGACACAGCGACCGTGTCGGCTGCTTCGGAAGCGCCGAAGCGAGCTGAAAACGAAAGTTTAAAGTCTCACCTGCGCTGCGGTTCCGATTAAGTGGTGAGGCTTTCCCGCCTTGGGTGTCTGCTTGACAACATTTGAAATCACTATATAATAGGTTGCCTTTGGAGGCGTGCAGCATGGTAGGCTACTTACTGCTCGGTGCCGCAGTGCCGGACGTACGCAACGGAGCCTGGTGTCAGCCTTATTCACACGTAGCCATAGGACAAGGAGCTGCGTGAAGCTTATAATAGCTCGCGAAACGTAGAACCGGCAAAAGCCATCGGCTACAACTCGGATATGCAGCAAGCGCAGACGCGAGGAAGATTTCTGCTACGGCGCCGGGACTGCGATGTTCAGTGAGTAGCAGAAAACGCGCACTCAGACGTTCACCCGCGCCCGCTGCCCGGAAATCGCAGTGGGGGCACTACGGAACTTATCACGAGGCTCACTTCCGTGGTCGCAGGCACATCAATGCAAAATTTGCTGAACAGTTGAGATATGTTAGCCACTTTAAGTTGCCAGAGCCTTTGCCTAGGTCATATTCAGCAGTTACATACACCAACACGAGTTATGCTAAAGACGTCACAACTACATTAGGCATTAACAAAATTACTTGAGACTAGTTCAGTGGTCATATATATAGAGACAAACAGCTGCTGTATGATCATCCATTTATAGACCACATGCGCTATGCATCCATAACAAGTTCTGGTAAAGGTCACCAGAGCAAACATCGACACTTTCGTGTAGTGACGAGACCATTTCAGTTGAGCTAATAATTTGCAGATGCACCTTGGCCAGTAAAAGAACTTTAAAAGCCCTCTGCAAGGGTGGAGGGGGGGGTTACAAAGGAAGTTAGTAGGAGGGCTACTGTGGGGGGCTGGCTCACTTCAACGGTCGCAGGCACATAAATGCAATATTTGCTGGAAAGTTCACAGGTGTCTTAATAATGAAGGAAGCTACTCCAGACTTTCTGCAGGCCTCGTTCAGTGGTCGCACACAGTAAAAGTACTAAATATTTTGTAGACACACTGCGCATTAAAAAATTACTAAAGGATAACTTAAGCAGTTGCAAACAAACATTACTGGAGAGTTCAGAGATACAAAAGCAATTACAAGAGATTTGCTTCAACACAATACCAAACTGATTTCACAGGTAGTAGAAGTTACAAGACACTTGCTGTACTTGAGTGGTCACAAACACAAATTCACCATGAGTGCTCATAGGCTTGAAGGCCTCTAAGCAAGTAAACAGAAGCTGAATGCCGTCTTTCCGTGGCCACAGCCAAATATTGCTGAAGCCGTCACAGGTACCTTGGCGACTACACAATTAACTAAAAGCTTGCATCATGCTCGCTCCAGCAGTCATAGACAGAAAAATGCATTATATGAGTTCACCCGTACCAGAAAAAAAATGGAAGGACTCTGCCCGTACCAAAAACTAACAGAGGATTTGTGTGGGCTTGCTTCAGCGGCAACACACAAACACAAGTTTATCTTAAAAAATCACCGATGGAAGTTACCAGAGGCAGAGCGTAGCTGTTCTTCCATGGCAGCAGATACAAATACTTCTGAAAAAATCACAGGTACTTTGGTGACTAAACATTTTACTAAGGCTCACTGCAGGCTGGCTGAGCGGTCGAAGACAACTACATTGCAGTTCACGTGTTCTAAGAAATTTAGTGGGGCATTTCTGTGGACTTGCTTGAACAGTCACAGTGATAAAAATTTTAAATTATGGGATTTTACGTGCCAAAACCACTTTCTGATTATGAGGCACGCCGTAGTGGAGGACTCCGGAAATTTCAACCACCTGGGGTTCTTTAACGTGCACCTAAATCTAAGTACACGGGTGTTTTCGCATTTCGCCCCCATTGAAATGCGGCCGCCGTGGCCGGGATTCGATCCCGCGACCTTGTGCTCAGCCGCCTAACACCATAGCCACTGAGCAACCACGGCGGGTAACAGTGATAAAAATTTACCCAGAGTTCATAGGTATGTACATCGGACCATAAGGAAGTCGCCACACGCTGTGTGAAGCCTTTCGTCCATAGTTTCAGATGCAGAACAGAAGAGATCACGGGCACGCTACACAATTTACTAGTCATCCTGAAGGATAGGTTCCAGTGGTCGCAGACACGAAAATGCACTGTTGAGATCAGAGGTACTAAGAAAGTTAGCAGATTTCCGTGGGCTTGTTTCCGTGCTGATCATCAAAGAAGAATGATGTCGACCCAAAGTGACACCAGACTGATGACAGGAATACAGCATTGCTGTAAAGTATGCAATAAAAACGTGTTAGAAATCTGTACGAAAATTGCTATCCACCATGTGCATGTTAACAACCTGCACGTTTAACAGCAATCTGCAGGTTCTGACAGCAACTTTGCTTCCTTGTGGCTACAAACTCGTTGAGCTAACAGTTATCAGAAAACAAGTTATAATGATTTCAACTATGTACAAAGAAAAGGAATTCTCCTAGTCTCTACGTCAGCATAGCTATGTCAAGCGAGTAAACCGTAAATAATGTCGCAGTTTCGTCCGAAAAGCGAAGGAACGATTGGGACAAAAATTACCAGACGGTTATAATTAGGCAGCTGTACGTGTTATCGCCACTGTAAATTACAGTAAACCTTCGCTTCCTTGTCAAATTAACAAACGGTGTCGTGCGCAAAGCCAAACATGAACACATCTCCCTGACGGTAAACACGCTGCATGAAAGCTGGTGTGATGAAGCGTGGCAGCAGCGACAAGCGATCGCTTCTTGCTGCTTCCAGCCACAATGCGTTTCCAGAGCCAAGTTTACGCGACCTTCGACACTAAGCTGCGCGGGAACAGCGACTATCCACCGCGGCGCGCGTCCGCGCCAGCGGAACTTCGTCAGGAGTGTTCCTACAATTTTTATCGCAATAACAGAAAAAAATTAGGCAAATGTCGACTCCACTAAATATACAATGGCAATATGGGAATGCAACAGTCTCGTAATCTTGTCCAGCGCGTCGCGCACACATGTCAGCACATACGCTGGCCCAAATGATAGCAAATGCGAGAAGAAAACTGAAACAGCACGGTTAGTCAACCGTCCTGTGTGCGAGGTGCTGCCATTGAAATACAAATGCCTACAACATAGTTCCGTTATTCGGAACTTCGTCGATTGTATTGGTCTTGCAAACGCGGTTAAACAAAGAAAACTCAAACGGTATACGAAGCTTAAGCGACACGGTAAATCACCTGACAGAAATTTAATTAACAGTCAAAAGAGAGAAACGCTCACCATTACTAAAAGATAAATTGTTGGGTTTTACGTGCAAAAAACACCATCTGATTATGAAGCACGCCATAGTGGGGAACTCCGGAATAATTTGGACTACGTGGGGTTCTTAACGTGCACCTAAATCTAAGTACACGGGTGTTTTCGCATTTCGCCCCCATTGAAATGCGGCCGCCGTGGCCGGGACTCCATTACGAAAAATACGACAATGTGCGAATTCGGAGCAGCAGTCTAATAATAAGCGTAAATGTTTCGATCGTTACAGACATGTGAGACGCAAGCTAGCCCTCACCAACACGCGAACACCTGAGAACGTTAAATAAGCAGCAGTTCACAAGATGTCGCCCAAAATTTCGTTATTCCCAGAAACGAACGTGTATGGCATTGTATGACAGAAACGCGTGGGAAAATTCAGAAGCGCGGCCGGCCAACCATCACGATCGTTTTACGATCGTTCTCGCTGTCGCGGTTACACAAAGGAAACTCAAACGGCAGACGAAGCTCAATTGGTGACATGGTTAATCAGTGAGGGCGGGCGCGTGACGCAAATTTAGCAGTCAACTAAGATCGACAAACGTTCCCCATTACTAATATGAAACAATACGACCACGTGCGAACGAGCTATACATAGTCTAAGTAGCGTGAATGTGTCGATCGTTACAGGAAGCTGAGACCTGAGCTTGATCTTATTACCATCATAATAACATGCAACCGACCACATGCAAATATTCAGCAGCCTAACAAGTCACCCAAAAGTTTCGTTATTTCGAAAAATGTGCATGTCACTGTTAGGCGCGTATGCATATATATATGCGTGTGTGTTGTACGTAATGGTTAATTGGCCGGCCGCACTGCTGAACTTTACCACCCATGACTTTACAACTGGTATACCAGCCGGAAAGACAAGCGTGGTAAAATTCAGCAGTGCGGCCGGCCAATTAGCCATCACGTACATGCAGCGAGTGCTTTGATCATGATACAGATGCTTACATCTGTATTCCCCATCCCAAATTGACGTACAAACCTGCACGGTTATTCATTCATTCTAAGGTCAGCGACAAGCTGTGCCGTCATCCTTCAAAACCACGATTTCCCCTTAGTGTATAGATTCCCACCCCTCTTTGTAACGCCCTGCGTGACATTCAGAGTATTGAAATAAGTAAAGAAAATTCAGTTAATCCATCCTTACGCAGTTCTTACGGTTGCTATCGCGATCGTTAAGCAAACAAAACAGTAATAGCAGACGAAGCTTAAGCGACACGGTTACTCACTACGAGCGTATGATGGAGTCAACTCTCACAAACTCTTATAATAAAAAAATTGCGACCACGTGCGAACGAGCTCATCAGCGCGCAGATTTCATCGTTACAGAGCTGAGACGTGAAGTTGACCTTAACACCATACTAGCATGCATCCGTTCACGTGTAAATAAGCAGAAACATAACAAGACACCCAGATGTTTAGGTATACGACAACGTGCACGAAACTGTTAGCTAAAACAGTACCAGCCGTAAATACACGCGGGGTTAAATTCAGCAGCGCGACCGGCCATCACGGGCACCAAATTCTCAGATCGCGATACAAACTCCAACAAAGTTCTATTATTCCGAAGGTACGCAGTTTTCCGATAACTTTGGCAATCACTGTTACACCAAAAAAACGCCAGCAGCACACGTACCGAAGTTTAAGCGACACGGTTATCACTACGAGTGCGCGAAAGAATAGGTCAACTGAGAAAAAGTTTCGCTGTTACGTACTAAAAATACGACCACGTGCGAACTAGCAACCAAGTAGGCGCAAACGTTTCGTTCGTCACAGACAGCCGAGGAGTAAACTTGTCTTGATGTCACCACCATCCGATCACGTGTAAGTAAGCAGAAGCCTAACAAGTCGCCCTAAAGTTTCGTTACTCCAAGAAAAGTGTATGCACTGTTACTAAGAACAATATAGCAGCCCTAAAGACAGGCGTATTAAAATTCAGCAGCGTTGCCGGCCATAACGTGCAGCAAGTGCCCCAACCGTGATATAAAGGCGTACAAAATTTCAGCTATTTCAACCTTACGTAGTTGTACGATTTATTGCTCTCGCAATCACGGTTACGCAAAGAAAACGCAAACGAAGCTCAAGCAAGGCTATTCTGGATAGCCTGTGTCGGGAAGTTATTGTAATTAATATTCATTTTCATATTATTCGTCACGGTTCATGAAAGACACATCGATAACTCTCGCGGACCCAACATGTGGACTACTACATGGAAGGAGTTAGCGATTCTAAAGTTTTGAATTCAGATTTTTTTTTTTTTTTGCGGATCTCAACGCTGCGCAGAAATATAGGACAGAGTAAGCTCGTAAGTTTGCGGAAAGCCAGTATACGGCGCGACCGAATGCCTCACAACGGATGGTCAATCGCCGACTTATCTTACCATCGCCGCACACCATGGGTGTGTACAATGCCCGTCATTCGATTACGCGCAGGCACGACACTTTAGTCGATAAGATTGCAGGGCTGCTAATAAAAAAACGTTGACTTCATGAACTGTCGCTTACCTCTTGATAGGCGTAAGACGTACAGGCGCCGCAATGGAGCACCAAAGCGCATTACAAAAACGTTCACCTGGAACTGACAAACGTTCACGCTGGAACTCATATGAGCACATGACGCCACGACACAACCACCACGTTCAGAGAAAGCGCGCGAACTGAGCGTGTCAGAGCGCGGAGCGCATCAACCCAACAACCTTCAGGCCTTCAGGCATTCCTAGCTTACAGAGAAGGGCGAAGAGATCCAATAAGACGCGGCGTCTAATAAGACTACGCGCAAATCAGCGCAAAGCGTGCGTGTGCATGCAACAGACAGCGGTGATTCGACTGGGTAAAGGCAGTCATTGCTCTGTACAACGGCAGGGGTTGCAGGCGTTGCAGAGGTTGCCGTACTCTTCTTTCTCGGCATGTTCGGAGAGCGTAGGACACGATTGATTCGGTTACGCCTTGCGGTAGGTGGTAATGCGAAGCTGCTCCGGCGCTCTGCCTGTCGCTTTGTGACGTTTCCTCCCTATATGCTTGTGCAGTTTCGGTCGTTCATTGCAACTTCTCCATTTATCGTCTGCATTGGAAGTTTGATTCTGAGCGCAGCAACTTCACATTGCTGGTTGACATGTCTTTTCGGAAGAGCGTGCGCTGAAGGCAGCTGTGGTGGAGACTTAATATTCTGCGATATGATCACGTAGTACGTGTTGAACTGTGTGTGTTGGTCCAACATATGGCCGGTATGGGACATCCCGTTGAAAAAATCCTTCGCACATCCATAGGTTTAATGTTTTGGGATTTTGTTTAGATGGCAGAAGTTCAATCGTGTGGATGTCTGAAGGATGTCTTAAATAGGGCATCCCGAAATTAATGTCCACATGTTATCTACTAGACGTCCTGACCGGGACTTGGACGTTCGGATCTAATCAGGATGTCCAGAGGATATTTGTGGTCCAATGGGAAGGACGACAGGACATGCCCACGGACTGTTTGAGGGTCGGATCACTTCGCGGCGAAGCATTTCGTCCACTTTCTCATTAATGGCACGACGTTCTGCGGCACAGACGCGATATGGGCGTTGCCGCAATGGCGATTGGGAGCCAGTGTCAATATGGTGCGTTACAGCCCACGTCTAGCCCATGGAAGGTTGTCCGACATCAAAAGAAGAACGAAATTCTTCTAAGATGCGCAGAAGCTGAGAACACTGAGCTGGAGGAGGCCATCGGCAATAGATGAATCGAACACACCTGTGGGCAAAGGGTCGGACGCAGAGAGAGAACCGAGCGTGCTGTAACTGGCGCAGCACGTGTCTTCGGGAACATCCGTAATTTGTACGGCGTCAATCGTTTCCACATAACCAAGACATTCGCCCTGAAGCAGCATCACAGGGTGTGAGCAGGAGTTACAGACGAAAATAACTGTGGAGCCCTGTTAGACGTTCACTGTCGCAAAAGGTAGCAGCATACTTTTTCGAGTATAAAAGCGACCAAATGAAGAAAGTAGTGCGATGCCGTCAGAGAGGCTGCTGCAATGCATAGAGACAATCATTGACGAGTTGCTAGGCATGGTGGTGTCGTGCCAGACGAGTAGCTTGTTCACAAAGGAAGCATTATCGGCAAGCGTCATATTTGAGATCCGGTGACAGTTCTAGTTCCGCCCGTGCGGAAGGAATGACGGTATTGTGGCGGGCGACAAAGTCCTACCCCAGGATAACTTCGTGGGAGCACGATGAAATCATAATAAATCCGACAGCGTGTATACAACGTCCTCGGTGAGAACACGAACGGTGCACGCTGCTATCGGGTGAATACGCTGTGCGCCTGCTGCGCGGAGGGAGAATCCAGCAAGGGGCGTCGTGACCTTTCAAAGGAAGCGACATAGCTTTGCGTCCATAACTGATACAGCGGCTCCGGTGTCCGCGAGGGCATATGTGCGCACACCGTCAGCTAACACGTCTATCACATTGGTCGGGCTACGTTGAGGACTTTCGCGTTTCGACGGCGTCGCAGCCCTTGCCTGATGGACGGCAACGATTAGCTTTGCTCTTCCCGAGCTACGGGACGAGGCCGCATCGGTGATGGGGAGCGTCGGGCGGGGAAGGTGAGCGGCGGATGTTGGCAGACCGGCGGAACGGTGGTAACGCAGCCCGAGGTTCGTCGTGGTAACATGGGAGCGGTGATACCAACATATGACTTGGCGTATATGGTGTATCGCTAGGCGACTGCACGCGACTACAGTGGCGTGCGACGTGGCCTGCGTAGCCGCACGCAAAACATATCGGCCAATTGTCCGCTGTACGCCACCGAGTCTCTGCGGCAAGTCCCATCCATGTGGGAGGAGGCGTTGGACGGGGCGGCTAGTGAAGTGATTGCATGGCAGGCTGTCGTCGGGGCATAGCTAGGACTTGGGCATACGTGAGAGGTCCCCGTTGAGGGAGTTGTTAGGGCTGGATGACGACGTCCGCGTAGCTGAGTGGCGCAGCCGTCGGGATCTGTTGTGGCCTGGCTATGACTTCGGCATAGCTGTGAGTCGCAGCCGCAGGAACGTGCTGGTGGTGCTCAGGCGAAGCCTCGTTGATTCCTTGCGCTATGTTGAGGCGAAGCGGAGGCGCATAACTCAGCGTTGGCGCGTGTACCGGCTGCGGCTCTGCAAAATCCATCAATGAGAGTTGCCGGGCAACTTCCTTGTAGACGAACGCCTTCATGTCTGCGAGCAAAGCTGCCTGGTCGGACATGGCAGCCAAACCAGCGAGGTGTTCACTCGGTAGGGATCTACGGGTGAGTGACCGCTGCCTGCGATGTTCTTCATAGCTCTGGCACAGTGTGATAATTTCGGCCACAGAGCGAGGATTTTTGGCCAGCAACATGCTAAAGGCGTCGTCCTCTATGACCTTCAGGATGTTTTGGATTCGATCAGACTCCGCCATAGTCGAATTGACTTTCCGGCATAGGTCCAGGACATCTTCAATGCAACTGGTGAATGTTTCACCTGGCTGTTGTGCTCGTTCCCGCAAACGCTGCTCGGCACGCATCTTGCGAACAGCAGGGCGACTAAATACATCGGCGAGGGAAGTCTTAAATGCGGACCATGTCTGGAACTCTGCTTCATGGTTATTATACCACAGGCTGGCCACACCAGCGATGTAGAAAATGGCTCAGTTTGACCGCTTCGTCCCACTTGTTATGGGCGCTTACCCTGTCGTACGCCGTGAGCCATTCGTCCACGTTAGTGTCGTCCGCTCCAGTGTAGATGGGAGGGTCGCGGTGACGAGACACCCCAGGACATGCAGTGGGTGCGGGAGGAGGCGTTTGCTGGGAGGCGTCGTGGGGCATGGTAGATGTTAGGGTGCGAGACCGGAGTTCCAGGATGATTGTCTGAGGTTAACCCGCACCTCCACCACTTCTAAAGGTGTTTATTTGGCAGAGCTCGGAGCAGCGCAACGTCAACAGTCAGGACAGTGACAGCTTACAATCACGAGAGCCGTTGCCGAGCAAGAGCTCTCGACCCAGTAGCGTTTTGATCCATGCAGTAGCGCTGAACCCACTAGCGTCTCTCTTCTTCGTTACAGTATATATATATGTATATATATATATATATATATATATATATATATATATATATATATATATATATATATATATATATATATATATGGTGTCCCAAGTGTCATGCACCAAAATTTAAAAACATGCAAACGCCAGGTAGCTGGAGAGCCAAGGTACTGTTGTTTGCCGTCGCTTGAAGATACTCAGATTATTTCTGAACAAGAAGAAGAAAGGAGGTTAACCGAGGGGCCCGATTTTTTATTGAAAAACTCCCGATACAGCTTTCCGTTGTTCAATACGTGCTACATGAAAGTGTTTTTTCGAGCGTGAAAGATGCCCGCGAATACATGCAAAATCGCCGCGGGACTGGCCGCTCAAGGCACTTTACGTGTATTTGTGGGCTTCTTTCACGCTCGGAAACACTTTATATTGGAACACTTTTACATTATACCGGCCCTGGGGACAGAGACACCCCCCCGCTAAACCCGCTGCAGCGCGCGCCCCCCTGATATCTAGTTCGCTCGCAGCTCCCTCGGCCTACTTTCTGTTATTTTGAGCACCAGTTCCGATATATTAATTTTCAGTAGAGTGTACTGGACAATGGTAATTATTCAATTCAACATCTTGATTTCTCTTAGAATTAATGCCCGCCTCATCGAGTAATTTAGATCAAGGGCTGCAGGGCTTTGCTGTCGGCAATATTTTGAAAAGGTGGTGCAGCTAAAAAGAAACACCCTGTATAATATGGGAGCATAAGTACGCTAAATTTTCTCCCCCGCGCGCGGGCTTACTATAGACATAAAACAGAACTTGCGTAGTGGAGCAAGCTTCTGCACTATATAGACAGCCATACTTTACAGGCTGTACAGCGATCATTCGCACTCTCTGAAGAGCCCGGTGCATGCGAAGAACTACTTGTTTGCTCGTAATTCTCCATTTGTGCTTTTGATAAACAACGCTTCATAAAGCACTATGTAATGACAGAGACTTGTTAACTTTAGGAATACTGGTATGCGAACATCTTATATATTATGATAATAGCTGTTTTATTCCTTAAGCCCCCCCCCCACAATTATTTTGATGGGGGTGGAAGAGGTATTACATAAGCTATTTATCAGATTACATTACGTAAGCTATGCATTATTAGAAAACTATTAGAAAACTTTTCGATATCCGGTTCGATTCGCATCTGGCGATATTCAATTCGTATTCGATTCGGACTCAAAAATAACTATTCGCACACCCATAGCTATAAGCGCGAAAATTACGAGGGACTGCTGGAGGCGCCGTCGCGCGGTGTGCGGAATGTGGAAGGCTGCACTTTTTGGAGAACGAATCAGCTCGCTGCTCGCGGCATTGCCGGAGCACACATTCCGAAGCCGTTCTGGGGCAGCGCGGCGTAATTTCGGCAATTTGCTGTGTTTGGAGCAGTTTGACGCAGGAGTTTGCGTTTGTAGCATAATGATGCAGTTGGCGCAGGAGTCCCACTCCTGAATATCGTAGCCATTGTCGCCGCAGAGCGACATTGCGCTTTTCTTCTCACGCCACTTTCCGGCTCACGCTTTCACTGTAGCGTAGCCTCCTCCGCTTTCCTCCTCGCACTCTCTTCGCTTGTCATCCTCCGCTGCGCTGCGCGTTCACTCGGTTACGCCGACGACGTCGAGGCACCCCGACGCTCAACGCAGGAACGAGTGTTTCAGAGCTGCGCTCTAAAATGGCAAATTCATGAGATTTCGAAGCACACGAAAACACAAAAAAATAAAAACAGAGCCATACATTATGGGTCCCCATATCCAAGCTGTGTCATGTATATATCAGCCCAATTTGTAAATTAATTCTCCTCTAATTACAGTATCAAACAATAGTGCCTTGGAACACATCCTGACATCATCCTAAAATAGTCTTCGAATTATATGTTTCTGGTATATGTTAATTCTCAGTATTTATTTGGGACAGAAAAATGGACCTGATCAGGAGCTAGCCTTTTAGGACTTGTGCAGGACATCCTTAGGATGTACGTATACCCTGATGTCGACATCCTGCCCAGGAAACACACAGCCAAACTAGTAAACGTCTACCTTCTATCTTGAACCAGGTAAGGCCACAGCTAGTAGCCGCCTTTTCTAAGCTGTACTCTAGACCTAGACCTCGATAATCCAGCTGTTAGCTCAGCTAATGCTACCTCCACTTAAGGCTAGTAGCTACCTTGGGAAGCACTGCTGTAGCTGGGGTTTGGACATTCACAGGGCTGGAAGCGGCCAAGGAAGTTTTGCAGCAGCTCTGGGAGTAGCAAATTTGGCACTTTGGAGCAGGTTACGAGCATGAATTGTCCATTTTGGAGCAGTAAATACGAGTTTTGGAGCAGCTTGATAAATGTCAATATGAGTGAACTTTTATAGGCGTATATGAAGAAAAGCTGTTTCTTATTTGACTTTCCAGAACACTATTAGGCTGCAGCAGATCAGTTCTGCGAAAGACGGCCGGGCGAGCAAAATTCATGACAGGGAAAAATTCTCCTCCACCTGACTGTAGCATGAAGCTACAAACGAAACCTATGCAGGTGTTTCAGAAACTACCATTAATTTACATACCGGGTATGCCAGCTAAATGTGGCCAATAAAATATAACTGAGGGCTTTCCGTGAACAGCGCTCACTCTATGTTGATAGGCTAGCGTTAATGCTAGTTGAGTTTTTTTTCGTTGTCAACAAGCATTTAATATTAAAGTTTAATGAACTAACATTTATTACCTTACTCATTCAATAGGGTGCCAATGCAAAGGTTGTGGAATACGTCTAGAAATGACCAATTATAGCATATAAAGTGACCTAGGTATTGTTTGATCGTTTTTCCCGACAAAGAAAAAGAAAAAGCCTGCGAAATTAAAAAAAAAAAATTCGTGTGGCAACGCGCCCCCGCACCAGTAATGTAAGTGGTATCAAACGTAAACGTCGTCAATAGGCCATTGTGAATATTACGAACGTTCAAACCCTGGCTGCGGTCTTGTAACAACTCGGAAAGCGAACCGTAACAAGATCGTGCTACTTCGCTTTTGGTATAGGAACGGAAGATGCGCGCCAAAAACTGCTGACGCAGTTCTAACGCGGCGAGAAAAAAGCGCATTCGCTCGTTCCCGGTGTCCATATTTGACGAGATTTGCGTAAAGATTGACGCAATCTTCTGTGTGCAGCGGTATTCCTTTATTTAATTATTTCACGGGCTTTCTTTCTCGTTAAAAAGTCTTAACAAATTAAATTAAAATTAAAATCTGAGGTTTTATGTGCCACAACCACGCTACGATTATGAGACACGCCGTAGTGGAGGATTCCGGGTTAATTTTGACCACCTGGGGTTCTTTAACATGCACCCAATGCACAGTACAAAGGTGTTCTTGCATTCGGCCCCCATCGAAATGCGGCTGCCGCAGCCAGACCGCCACAGCGCTACTCAATGCGTTCTATACGGTGGTAACATATGGGGCAAAAACTTGGAGATTGACAAATTTTGAGAACAAGGACCGCGCAAAGAGCGATGGAACGAAGAATGTTAGGCGTAACGTTAAGAGACAGGAAGAGAGCGGTGTGGATCAGAGAACAAACGGGGATTGCCGATATTCTAATTGACATTAAGAGAAAAAATTATGCGGGTTCCACGCACTATTGGAATCGATGTAAGTGAAGCTTTCTGTGCTGTTTGATTTGAATAATGATAATTAGCGGTTACGTTGGCCGCAAATGTTTTAATTTCTTCAACGTTTTTTTTTTTGTCTAACACTAGAGTGGTGAGTTGATGATAAATGTTGCCTTGCGTGCACCACAGATGTTTGTCTGCGTAGTACACAGAACACACAGGGGGAGGTCATTGCTTGAGGCGTTGTTGTGCGCCATACTTCATAACTTCTGAAAGGGTTGAGCGTATTCTTTGCTTCACATGGCACATCGCATCGTGGCAGAAGTATTAAACTTTAATTGAATTGTGGGGCTGTACATGCTAAAAGCATAATCGGAATATGAGGCACGCCGTAATGGCGGACTCCGGATTAATTTTGACAACGTGGTGTTCTTTAACGTGTCCTAACCTAAGTGCACGAGCGTTTATTTTTATTTCGCCCCCCTCGAAATGCAGCTGCCACGGTCGGGATCAAACCCGCGTCCTCGTGCAATGCCATAGACACAGGCACAGAAGCGTGACCGCTTCCGTAGTGTCGCCTAGACCTTTACGGTGCGCTTTAATGCGACTCTGCTTGTGCACGCCCTGTGCAAGTTGCCCGTTTGAAAAATTTACTAGAGCTTATTTTTCAGAAATATCAGAAACATACCGTACCGTACCGAACTTAAATTTCACCCGTTGGCCCGCAACCGCTGTCGTGTCTGCAGAAGTAGCGTTTCCTCACCTTCACACTTCACTCCCCCCCCCTCTTGTATGGGAGCTTCAAGTGAAGAGAGGCAAGGCTGTTATTCACTCGTTTCGCGACTGCGTCGCTTCTACTCATTCTCTGCTTACTCTCCCCCAACTCTCTACCAATCTGTCTAGCTTCTCTCGGGACTTGCATGTAGAAAGGTAAGCGCTGCAATTTCTGCAATGCAATTTCTGCCGGCATGGGGTCACGGATAACTACAGCTGTCTAGAGGCTAATGTGGCGTCGCCCAGGGAGCTCCAGAGGGCATTGTACAAATTCGACGTGGTGCAAAGGTCCAAACGAGTTTCTCGCGTCGCCTTTCCTCTCTGCCGCGCTCCTGTCATGTAATACACACGCTCTTAACCAACCCCCGACGCGGTGTGCCAGACAGCAGCAGCAGCAGCAGTGGTAAAGTCGAAGCAACAGGCAAAGAAAGCTTCACTTTATAAATGGAGCTGGGCAGGCCAATGCGTAGGTTAGATAACCAGTGAACCATTAGGGTTACAGAATGGATGCCAAGAGCAGGGAAGCGCAGTCGAGGACGGCAGAAGACTATAGGTGGGGTTATAAAATTAGGAAATTCGCAGGTGCAAGTTGGGATTGGTTGACGCTCAACGCAGGGAGAGGCAGCGGCGTTGCTAGCTCGTCTGGAACCCGGGGCCCATAGGTCTTTTGTCACCCCCCCCCCATCCCGATGTAGTCAGGAAGGCGAGGATACCGAAAATTTCCGGGCAGGGGGTGATGGTTCAGCGCCAGCACAGCTGCCTTGGATACCGCGCATGCCACTGCCCCCCCCCCTCCATCGCTTTCGTTCCCAGAGTATGCAAATGTAGCAGGTGTACACGCCGTTTTCTTTTCTGCACCAAATAACACAGGGTATATAGTGCACTGATAATTGTGATAAGCGAATTTGCACATCTGCTGTCAAACTGTAAAGCTTGACAGCCAATACAGATGCGCCACCCTGGAAAATATGGCTCACAAGTAACAAAAATATTTTGATAATGTTTTAATTGGCGATTTTAGCGGTAATATTGCATTGGCGAAATTGAAGCCTGACAGTCATTGTTACCCAACATCCACTTCACAAAAATCGTCGGAGGTACTACTGCGTGCAGTATTTTGGCTGTGGGCCGCCCTGAACCCAAAGTAAAATTATATAGCGGGTCAGTGACGCTGTTGCCCCACCCTATTAGAAAACGACTTCCCTGCTGCGCGGGAGCCAATGCTATGGCAATTACAAGTTATCTTCATTCCGATCCATAAAGCCTTTCTTTATTTGCTACTATTGGCAAACGTGATTGTCCGAGCTGCGGTACAGCCACAAGGTTGTCAACGGAACAGAGCACGCTCCGCGTCGATTTCTGGCGTCACCATGGAAAAAAGACAAGATCGCGGCGAAGCCCGTCCCAGCAAAAGCTTGCGCTACGTTGGTGTGAACACGAAATGAAGAGGATAGAGAGATCGACGTCACTGGTGCACTATTTCACATTTATTTTGTGCTGCCATACTGGGCCGCCCACAATGTCAAATTACTGCAGGCTCTAACACCCAAGACGATTTTGTTTAGACAAGAAGTTTTTTGTTCAGTTAATAATATGAATTTGGGTCCTCAATTCCCGAAATGCAATGTTTCCTCTATAATTAATAATTAAGCAATTATGGGTTATTTAAGACACCCTTATTAATTATATGCCATATTTTGAATGATACCGAGTTCCTAGAGCTGACAAAGACACATAACCTGATAAAATATCGGGAAATATTCTCACGAAATTCGCCTGTTTGTAAAATTCCGTGAGGCTAAAACAAGACAATGTATTTGTGACAGGAAGTCAAACAACAACAAAATTAGATACGCATAGCTAGGACTAAGACACAGTGTTTTACAGTGGATCTGTTAAAACCTAGCTGGATTTCTCTTGGCGTTCGCAGCTTCGCCGAGCTGGGGGAGAGAAAACTGAAAGAGAGTGGAAGCACAGTATAAAAATAGCATCGCGCAGCGCAGCACAGCGACGCGGCGAGGGTGAGTGGAGCCTAGCAGGGGAGAAGGAGCGACGCGGCGAGGGAGGGCGGAGTCTAGCATGGGAGAAGGAGCGGCGCAGCGGGGACACAGGCGGTATGACGTCATTACTGTCTGATAAAAACCCGTGCGCTCGTATCGGCGGTCCTCTGTCTTGCTGTGGGAAAAAAAATTCGCCGAGCTGGAAGAGAGAGAATGAAAGCAGAGTATAATAATAGCATCGCACAGCATAGCGACGCGGCGAAGGTGGGTGGAGCCTAGCGGGGGACGAGGAGCGGCGCGGAGGGGGACACCGGTGGTGTGACGTCATTGCTCTCCAATAAAAAGCCGCGCGCTTCCTGCGGCCATCCGTTTTCTCACAGTGGAAAAAAAAATATACGTGGCTCTGCTACCAGCGGAGCTGGGGGAAGCCCAGTAAAAGTTTGACTTAGTCTGCAGTTTGGCACTACTTTACTGGCCTTCCTCCAGCTCCACTGGTCTCTGCTGTTTGCGATAGCAGAGCCAGCCATAATTTTTATTGAACACCGCGAAAGTGATGCAAAAATAATACTAACAATCATCATCATCATCAGCCTATTTATGTTCACTGCAGGACGAAGGCCTCTCCCTGCGATCTCCAATTACCTTTGTCCTGCGCCAACCGATTCCAGCTAGCACCCGCAAATTTCCTAATTTCGTCTCACCACCTAGTTTTCTGCCGTTCTCTACTGCGCTTCCCTTCCCTTAGTACTCATTCTGTCAACCTAATGGTCCAACGGTTATCTAATCTGCGCATTGCATGACCTGCCCAGCGCCATTTTTTCTCTTAATGTCTATTAGAATATCGTCTATACCCGTTTGCTTTTTGATCCGAACCGCTCTCTTTCTGTCTCATAACAATAAAAAATACAAACAATACAAAACTGATAAATGGAATACTGACGACACACAAACGATGATGGGACATGAGCGCACCGCACGAGCGCAGTGCACATGAAACGTTCCGCTAAGGCGAGTTGTTTAGCGACCACTTGACGAATTAAAATTTTTAGCCTGCACATTCGTGCAATTATTACGTAGGATGGTAAAGCTGCAGCCGGCATTTCCGCGGCACTACACATCTGGTACATCTGGTATACGAGCTCGGGCTGCTGGTTACTGGAGCGCCCAGTCAAGCCGGTTGAAAGAAGGGCGTCTTCAGACATATATATATGCATATATCACAACCCCTCCCCCCCAACTGGCACCTGGCATCCGCTGCCCACGTCCGCCCACGTTACTACGCCACTGGGGAGAGGCCTTTTGGTCCTGCACTATAGTGTACTATAGTAGGATACAACTTTAAAAAATCAGCAGTTGGCAACCAAGGCACATGGACCACGAGGGGTTGTTACTCCGCCAACCAATCACAGACGCAAACAAAATCGTCGTCATGCGACCATGTCAAAATGGCGTCGTACTATACCTCCAGGTTGTCTGCTGTTCTTGAAGTCTTTTCATCGGCGGAAACAATGAGGTGTGCAACAAACATGGACAAAATGTATCGAGGCTGAGCGTTTCGCTCTTCAAATGTTTGCGGTGCAGTTCATTTTACTGCTAAACCCGTTTTACTCATGAAACTTCACTGCCAACTGAAGTGAAACTTAACAATAGATAGTTGCAGCAAAGCGTAGCGTTTTATTTCAGTTCAATAAACAATTAGGCTTTCACCGTTCCACTATAATAGTCGAATGAAAGCGTACGAAATTACGCGCTTATAACTATCTTTGTCGTTACCGCCTTATTTAGGTAACAGGTAAAGTTTGAAGTACGTGCTATTTGAAGTCTCGCAGAGGAACAGTTGCTGGCGGTTATGAGGGCGTGGGCGGGGCGTCACTGCACACTTCAGTTGTATCCGAGCGTTCCCCATTGCTCTCCCCTTTTCTTTTTATTCTTTTTATGATGCCGATGGCACGAGCATTGCGATCTATTCCTGTTCTCAAGTTTTCTCTCTACGCCGACGATATCACTCTTTGGACAACTGGCGGCTCCGATATAGACATTCAAGGCACTCTACTGGCCGCAGCAGACGCCGTCGTGGCTCATGCAGGAGCATGTGATATTTATATCTCACATGCTCCCCTCAAAAATCCGAGCTGCTACTTCTGCCATCCCACCGGGGGGCCGAAAAACACATGTCTAGTATACAGGTCATCCTAAACCATATCCCTGTTACTAGAATAGACAGGCTCAGGGTGCTCGGTTTACACATTCAAAGCAACGTACCGGCTCAACACATATACCCTATATACACTCCAAACCACAGTCGAGCACACCCTGCGCCTTCTAGGGCGAGTCTCCAATAAACATGGCGGACTAAAGGAGGCCGAACTTCTCCGCTTGGCCCAGGCCTTCGTTATCAGTAAGATTACATTCGCAACACCATATCTACATTCAGAATCAGAATCTGAATCATCTACAGAATCAGATAAAATCGACACTCTTTCACGCAAAATATATAAATTCGCTCTGGGGGTCCCCATACGTACTTCCACTGAAAGGCTAATGCTTACTGGCATCTTCAACACACTTACGGAACTCACAGAAGCCCACCTAACATCCCTATATAGCAGACTTTCTAACACCGCAACAGGTCGACACATTCTACAAACTCTTTCTATCACTCCGGCACCCATCATCAAGATTAAATACACCATTCCACATCACATACACGAGAACCTCTGCATCGCCCCACTTCCTAAAAACATGCACCCTATGCACCACAAACAGCGCAGGAGGCAGCGAGCAAAGGCTCTCCAAAAACAATTCTCCACCTCAAAAGACGTGCTCTATGTTGATGCCGCCGAATACGGGAACAGAAATCATTATGCAATATCAGTCATTAACTTTCACGGCCAGGTCCATGCGGCCGCCTCAATTCCTGGCTCTTCCTCGGAGGAGGCGGAGGAAGCGGCCATAGCCCTGGCCCTCACAATCCCAAATTCATCAGTTATCGTTAGCGACCCCAAAGCAGCCATACATAACTTCGGAGCGGGCAGGATCTCTAAGCAAGCCCTTTCGTTCCGCTTGGCCCATCCTTTCCATCAAACTGTGGCATTAATCTGGACTCCCACGCATATGCGGACCTTGCCGGAAACGAGGCGGCTCATGCCAGTGCCCGAGGATTTACAGTACAGGCTCAGGGATCACATGTGTTGGACCTCGCCACGGAGGAGTAGCCGCGTACAGCGCGGGATCGGCTTATTACCTACCACGACATCTGCACACACTACCGATTAGACCCTTTAACCTTTCCGCCACTCATGGGCAAATCCCCGCGTAGGTGTTTAAGTTCTGTGGCGACAGCTTCGGACTCGCACCTTTCCCTCTCCTTACCTCCTCCACCGCATTCATCCCTCCATTTACCTTTCTCCCTCTTGTAAATTATGCGTCTCTCCCATAGCAGACTTAAACGACATCATGTGGGGGTGGCCTAATCATCCCCTTCCCCCTTTCCTCAAGCAATTAATATCTAGTGAGTAGCAGTGGGAGGCTGCCTTGCGCAGCTCGAGGCCCGACCTTCAGGAGGCCATCCTGGAGTGGGCTGAGAGCATAGAGGAGGCCTACTTCAAGTAGTTCCTCCCCCCACCCTCTATTCGTTGCCCCCTTCCCTTTAAAGAGGGATGAATAAAGTTTTTCATGATCATCATCATCCGAGCGTTTTCCTTTAAAGTAGGCCACGGAGTGAAGTAGGCTGAGGTAGATTCTTTTAAAGTGGGCGGAAGATGATGAAAATGTTCACATTTCTTTTCTTTCTTTAGGTGCGCGCATGGATGAGGGGCGTGTTTGCTTTCAATTTTGTGCAGCGAGTTTGAATGCAGCGTATGAATGCAAGCTCTTCTGGTTGTTTCATGGTTGTTCCGCTTCCTCAATTCACGAATTGTTTTAGATCCAAAACGACATCCGTTCGTAGCCGAGTCAGTGACCGAGTCGCAGCCGGCCGAAGGGCCAAGTGTTGTGGCCGTCAATAGAAGTTCGGCGAGTGCGCGCACCAGAGTGAATGTCACCGTGTTGTTTTCGTTATGTTTTCGCCTTAGTAGTTTTGCGTTCTGTTTATCCTAAAACCTAGTCTTGCTTCATCAACTGTAATGTGCATTTAACCGTGTTTAATAGGTAATCAAGCGTAGATTTGCGGTGGCATACTTGCCTGGTAAGTAACGTGTGTGCGTTCTCTCTGAAAAGAAATCAGTACATTTCGTGATATCATTTTGCAGGCGTAAAATGCCAAACTCAGGAGTTGCTGCTCTGACATGTGCATTTGCATTGTTCCTTGTCGTCAATTTTTCTCTGCACAAAATCGACGAAGGTAAGGCGTCCACTCCGGCGTAGACTGCAATGGGTTTTTTGATCTCGCATGTCTTAGAGTGTAATGAACTAGAATAGGTGCGTTCATTACGCTACACATGGCCTCACTTTTCGCGCTTAACAGTTTCTTTTCTCACATGTTCCAGGTCATGTTGGGGTTTATTACCGGGTGAGCCAGTTTTCACTTCTTTGGCTAATGTGTTGTGTCACATTATCTAAAATTTTCTTGCATTTCTTTCCAAGGGAGGCGCACTGCTTAAGCAAACTAGCAATCCAGGATTTCATATGATGATCCCATTCATCACAACTTATCGATCAATTCAGGTGAGCTTGGGAGGCTTCGCATGCTAACTTATTTTGCTATACACGGTGATCGTCTCGGTCTCCCCCCTTTCCATGCTCACACATGCACACACAAAGGATCCCGCTTATTAAATTATATATAAACTTAAATCTCCATTGCAGTGATCGCAGAATATTTTAGTCTGTGCAACCACATTGCGAACAGAGCATAAGTTGATGTTTCCATTGCTTTTTGCAGGTAACTCTTCAAACAGATGAAGTAAAAAATGTGCCCTGTGGGACCAGGTACATTAATAAGCTCGTAATATTATATGTAATTAAAGCAGCAGTGCTCATAGATGCATTTGTTGATAGACCTGCTGCCACTTTTTGTATTGAAGCACTCATTCTGGAAGTTTTCCTTTGTTCATACCAGGTGTCCAATTTTGTGTATGCTAAGCTGAGTCCAAAATACAGTTGAGTACTACAAGACTGCCAGGAGAATTACAGGATGAAAAGAAAAAAATCCTGAGTGGATTCACTTTCCACTTTCACAACTCACTGCATGGCTTGTGAAACAAATTAAATTTTGGTATAACTTGGGCTTTTAGCTCTGTTTTAAATTTCATAGTGCAGTGTTTACAATTGGTATAGTTACTCTCCACATGGGCATGTTAGCCTCCACTTGGATTAGTGGTATCAGTTTGCTTAAACATGCTGCACCTGAGGTGTCCCACTAAGGGCTTTTCTAATTGAATGTTACATTCCAGTGGTGGTGTCATGATCTACTTCGACAGAATTGAAGTTGTGAATATTCTAAGCCCAGACAGTGGTGAGTGTTTCTTTTACTTCATTTTCACTGACCTCTTGGTACACCTTTTAGCAGTAATACTGTGAGCATGGCATGTGCCCTTCATCTCCCTCGCCTCAATGTACCCACCCATCACTGGGCAGTGCTGGAATTGCGAGTGGGATACCCATTCCTCACTCAGTTTTGTAGTGTTTGTAAATAGCTGAATAGAGACAAGCTGCTTGAAAAAAAAGTACTAATCATACTAACGATTGCTGTGTTCCAAGTGACCATTTACTGCAGCCACTAGCACCTTCAACATGCACCTCTTGAACCCATTTGACATTGCAGTGAGCCATGTAAGAATTCAAGTTTATTTATAAAAAAAAATGTCTCTCCACTTATTGAAAAGCAGGAAGAACCTTTCACAAAGAAGCACAATGAACCTCCAGTATGTGAGTGCACAAGGAGTATGTGCTTTCTAACTTCTTTTTTAATTGCTAGAAGCTATACTGGAGAGGTTGGCAGATGCAATGAAATGCAGTAAAAAAAAAAGAATAAAGAGTCACTTGGTCTCACTATTCAATATTGTGCAAGTGTTCACATTTGTTCCACAATACAGAATTTCTGGAACAACCCTAGCGACAGACTAAAAAGAGACGTTATTGAAGCACACTTTATACGAGCAGTAGATAACTGTCTGAGCACTGTATCATTAGCATTGCTGGATGACAAAGTTGAATTCTTGCATTGGTGTCTGTGATGTCTCATGTATTCAAGGTGAGATAGATATAAAATAGGGATGGTTGCAATAAATGGCCAGTTGGAAGTCAGCATTCATGTGCTGTTTCTGCTTCTTTGTTACAAAGTGCTCTGCCTTTGTCGTACTGTTACATACAAAGCGTTTCAGAAAATTCATTCTAAATTCCTCAAAAATAGGGAACGTACAGTAATTAAAGAAAATTTTTTTAGAATGCTTTGCCACACAGACATATATGTTAAAACAGACTTGTAAATATTAAAGAAAAAAAATTACAATCAGTTACAATTGCTGTATTTATTCCAATTTAAGGTGAGGTTTTTTTCCCCAGAATTCTTTGCCTTGAGGTCACTCCCACCTTATATGCAAGGCTGATAAATTCAGTTATTGTGTTAATGTGGCGGCAGTGGCGCCACATTTCCCGCAATCCAGGTTTTAAATGTCAGCGCAAATTGCGCTAACTAATTTAGCAGGTGAGGCAGTACCATATTTTTGCACATGTAACTTGCGCCAAGGATTTAAAAATATTAACAGTAAAGGCGGAGCGCGGTCTCTTTATCAATTTTGCCTTAAGTGTGGCTTCACAGAAGGGAAAATTTCTCCTTATCGTGTGGCCTCACTGCATTGCGACACGTGCTGCTGTGAAACCACACCTCAAGGGAATGTTCACGCCCATCTAGTTTTATTATCTGATAGGGATACTCACCTCTGCGTGTTGAAGCTCCCTTCCCCCCTATATGGTGGCCACCATTTTGTATTTCGGCTGTGTTAGTAATTACTATTTAGGGCAATCCTCACCAAGTCTGAATAATCCGTTAGCTACTCTATATTGCTTACATTCTTTTTCTTGGGTCCCCCAGCTTGTTGGGGGGGGGGCCACAGCCACCTTTTAATCATGACTGCCCTATAATCGAATAAATATGGTACTTCATTAAAAAATATAATTAACTGCAGTTAACAATTACTGCTCATGAAAGTAATTGTATAATTACTAAAGTTTAATTGATTACTTATGCATCAATATATCCTACCTTTTATTAGCATTGCATAAATACAGTAACGAGAATGAACTTGGCTGGACCTTTCAGTGGCTCTTTCTTGGCAGACCGTCACACACTGTTTATCTTCACTGAAAATTACTTTGCAAAATTTTTGTTGGTCATCTTCCCTCGTTTTCTTCTAAGGACATCAACATATATACTGAAAATTAATTTGATGGGCACCCTGGAGAGAAGGGCAGTGTTGCAGTGTATCAACGCCGGACGGGTGAAATTAGTTGAACATATTGTAACAGATACGAAAGGCACGGACAAGAAGAGGAGAAAGAGAAGACGAAGAGAACGAGGAGTTTGGGAGGCCGGGCTGCGCTGCGATCAGGCTACGACCATCGTCCATCTCCTGTAAATAAAACCATTTCTTCGAAACTCTTCATAACAGTTGTGGTGGAGGTGCGGGGTCATCTAGTCATCTAGTCCATGGGCAGCCCCAGTAATCCTGGTCCGAGAAAAAGATGGCTCCTGGAGATTCTGCGTGGATTATAGACATCTAAACGCAGTGACGAAGAAGGATGTCTATCCACTCCCGCGAATCGATGACGTCATTGATTGCTTACATGCTGCTTCTTATTTCTCAACACTTGATTTGCGATCGGGGTATTGGCAAATACCTATGGACCCTGCCGACAAGGAAAAGACCGCTTTCGTGACTCCAGATGGCCTATTCGAATTTAATGTTATGCCTTTTGGCCTTTGCAATGCTCCTGCCACCTTTGAGAGATTCATGGACACAGTACTACGTGGTCTAAAGTGGGAGATATGCATGTTTTACCTCGATGATGTTGTAATCTTTGGCCGCACGTTTGAAGAACATAACGAACGTCTCAGCCTCGTTCTCGACTGCATTGAGAAAGCTGGACTGGTCCTAAACTCAAAAAAGTGTCGGTTCGGCGAACCTTCAAACACTGGTCCTGGGACACTTAGTCGACAAGGATGGCGTCAGACCCGATCCTCGTAAGATTGAAGCAGTGAGCTCCTTCAAGCCACCGCAGTCAGCACGAGAACTCTGCTCATTCATTGGCCTATGTTCGTATTTTCGTCGTTTTGTTCCCCGGTTTGCCGACATCGTTTACCCGTTGACAAGTATTTAGCGGCAAAATGCATCCTTCAATTGGACACCAGAGTGTGATGCATCATTCTCTCAACTGAAGTTTATACTAACGTCAGCACCCCTCTTGCGTCATTTCGATCCATCTTGCCCGACTGAAGTTCACACTGATGCTAGTGGAATCGGGATAGGAGCGGTGCTTGTACAACGTCACAGTGGCGCAGAACATGTTGTCGCATATGCCAGCCATTGTCTTAGCAAATCTGAACGCAATTATACGGTTACGGAACAGGAATGCCTGGCAGCCGTTTTCGCCGTACAAAAGTTTCAATGTTATCTTTACGGTAGACCATTCAAGATTATCACCGACCATCATTCTTTATGCTGGCTGGTCGGTTTGCGTGATCCCTCTGGTCGCCTCGCACATTGGGCGCTGCGCCTCCAGGAATACGACATTGTGGTATCGTACAAGAGTGGCCGTCGTCACGCTGATGCAGACTGCCTCTCTCGGATTCCTCTTGCGACTACCGACTGCGATGCTGAGAATTTTGACGACTGTCTCGCTGCTGTTACTCCTACGTTCCCTGACGCAGCAGACTTTCAGCGAGAACAACGGGATGCTGCTACCCTTGATCCGCTTTTTGTCGCCTCCCGTACTTCTAAAGGCAGCGGTCGCTTTACTGTCCGTGATAAATTGCTGTACAAAACTAATTACTCCGGGCATGGAGCACGTTTTCTGCTTGTTGTCCCCGAGAGTCTCCGCTCCGACGTTCTACGCGCCATGCATGACGATGTGACATCCGGCCATTTCGGCTTCGTACGAATGCTGCACTGCACGCAGGAGCTCTTTTACTGGCCCAAGATGTATGAAACAACCAAGCGTTATGTCGTTAGTTTTGAAACGTGCCAACGTCACAAGCGACCGACCACCGCAGCCCCGGGTCCCCTTCGGCCATTGACACCGCCCAGTACGCCGTTTGAGCAAGTAGGCATTGACCTTTTGGGTCCATTCCCGTTATCTAACAACAAGAACCGGTGGATAATTGTCTGCGTAGACCATCTTACACGGTATGCAGAAACTGCAGCCATACCGTCTTCCACCGCTGCTTGCGTGGCGGTCTTCCTGCTCCATTCCGTGGTCCTTCGTCATGGCCCACCACGTGTCATCATCAGCGACCGTGGTCGTCAGTTCACGGCTGATGCCATTGAAGAGTTACTTCGCTTGTGCACTTCACAGTTCCGTCATTCCACGCCGTATCATCCACAGACCAATGGCCTCGTTGAAAGGACAAACAGAACGCTGACTAACATGCTTGCCATGTACGTCTCCTTCAATCATAAGAACTGGGACGACGTGCTGCCCTTCATCACTTATGCATACAACACGGCGAAGCACGAAACCAGGAACTATAGCCCATTTTATCTCCTGTATGCAAGGTTACCGCGAAGCCCTCTTGGACACTTTCTTACCCTTCGTTCTGCACAGTGATGATTCCGTATTGAAGACTTTGTGTCTCGCCGAAGAAGCGCGTCGAATAGCTCGTCTTCGTACTCTGGCCTCGCAAAGTCGTTCGAAAGAGCGATACGACGACCGTCACGTACAAGTATCGCTGCAAAAAGGTGACTTAGTCCTTCTTTGGACACCGCAACGCAAGCGTGGATTGTACCAAAAGTTCTTGTCACAATATTCAGGCCTATTTGTAGTTGTGGACCGCCTGAGCGAACTCACTTACGTCATAGCTCGCCTACTGTGCAATGGTCGGCGATCAAGCAGAACTCACCTGACTCATATTGCTCGCCTGAAGCCTTTCTACCCTGCTTGTCCATCCTGACTCGCCCCACGGGCTTCGTCTGCTTGCGGGGAAATGTAACAGATACGAAAGGCACGAACAAGAAGAGGAGAAAGAGAAGATGAAGAGAACGAGGAGTTTGGGAGGCCGGGCTGCGCTGTGATCACGCTACGACCATCGTCCATCTCCTGTAAATAAAACCGTTTCTTCGCAACTCTTCGTAACAATATGTTGGGAACTATTCAATAACAACCAAGGCAGCGGAGTCTAAACTCGCTGAAGGTGAGCATTCTGACGTTGAGGCGCTTGTGCTGCCAAGAAATGCGATACCACCACAAGATGCAGTATGTGGTGCTGAAAGTGTGGGCTGCATGACCTATCATTAAAATGAGAAATACTGAGGGCCGGGTTTGCCTGTCTGAACGTGCACATCTGCAAGGCTGCTGAGTGGCGTGACTGTAGGCATTCTACTTTAGTTTCTTCCAAATTCGAGTGCTCAAATCTGTGTAGTCTGTTTCAGCTTGTCTCGTCAATAAAGTAATTGGTTACATGTGTAATTGGTTACTGAAACAATGCTCACTTCATTTCACACAATAATTTATTCCCATGCATGCATGTCCTATCGTAGCAAGTTTATCACTTCAATATTTCTTTCCCTATGACAGTCAGGCATGTAGCATATAACATGTATTAAAACACTGCAATTTGAAATTATTGTTATAGCAGAGTACAGAATGGCAGCTTCCAAGTTTGTTGCCCTGTGTTACAGTTTAGCAGTTTGTTGTATGTGACAGAAATATAGGGTGTTTCACTAACAAGTGCCAAGCCTTAAAAAAATTAACAATGTGCTCTACATGAACGCAACCAATGCAGTATTGTCAACTGTCCTCTTGAGCAAATCAGGGTTTCTTTTACTGTGAGTTGAAATGAGCAATTAACAAAACTAAATAAACAACTTTCAAAGTATTGATTTAAATGCAAAATCGATGAAGTTGCAGAGCCTATTCAGAAACATTGAAGTCTTTTGTTGAAGAGAGCTGTTGTCATTCTATCTTCTAGGGTGCTGCAAAGAAAGCATGCAAAATTTGAAGAAGTTACATTGGGACAATAATGCCAGCAAACATGCTTTAAATGACTGAATAACTGATGCTACACATAAACAGGATGTATGAGAAGGCCATAAGTAAATGAGACGGTTCAAACAAAAATGTCCTGGCTTCCGCTATTGCCAAGATAATTTGTCTGCTGAAGCGATAGTGCAAATGTAGGCATCGGATATAGTGATAAATAGTGCATATAAATTCTGGAATCTGGCTTTTTGCTGTTGACACACTGAATGGGCGAGGAAGATATGGCAGCAAATGCACTGCATCTATCATTTTTGCTTGTGGCTCCTAGGTTCGGTGTGCAAGCAGGATCAATAGCTCGTTCAGAGCAAGTTTGAGGTTACTAAATTCACAGCGCGCAAGTGCCTAGTTACACAGTACCTTTTCGAATTTCACATGCTTTCGTTGGAGTCCTGAAAAATGAAAACCGATACAGCTATCTTCATGGCAGGAATTTGGTTGTATACTTCTAAATGCACTCTACAACTTTTCCTTTGAAGGCTTTGCATTTATATGAACACTTTAAAATTGGTAAATAAATTGCGCTAATTATTGAGTTGTGCTCATAAAATATACTTTGAGCTGCTGAAGACAACACTCAGGAATACTGAGTTGTTTGCATGTGGTATTTTTTAAAGCTGGCACAATTTAGCTGAAACACCCTATATAATGGAAGGCAGTATTCATCACAGCTGATCTGCTGTCACAGATTTTCACAGGACCTATTTGTCTTTTATGAACTATTCAAAGAAGTAGAATAACATGCAAATTTTATTTGAGTAGAGGTGCTAGAAGGTAGCAAATAATCCAGGTCCTTGTGTTATTTGTGCCTTCTGAAGCAACCTAACATTGCCAAGTTTCTGTTGCAGTCTATGACATGGTGAAGAACTACACTGCCGACTATGATAAGACACTGATCTTTAATAAGGTGCATCATGAACTGAATCAATTCTGCAGTGTTCACAACCTCCAAGAGGTCTACATAAACTTGTTTGGTAAGTTCACATTTTTGTAGAAACATATGTAGTATTTTTGTGAGAAAATGTCCCAAAATATTATATTTATGTGTGTAAGGCCCACTTGCATTTCTTACTTTTTAAATTTTTAACTGGATGCAGTCATTACATGAGGTAGGCTTATGGCTGCTCATTGAAGCCTTCGACTGTGCTTTGTCTGTTATGCAGAATAATGTAACCACTAGCAGCCAACTATAAACAGTTGTATTCAGTTGTTCTCGTCACTTCTGCTGCTCACATTGTTTGGTATGCTGGCCACCTTCTGTGCTGCCCATTACTATTTGAGATTCTCACCTACTTGACGACTGCTTCAATCTAAACTGCATGTTACATGTTCAAAATCCATGCTTGCACTTCTTGCTGTGATGCCGCCTTAATGTGCCTGAAAGCATCAAGCTAAACAATGCACCCCAGCACAGTCAATACCATTAAAGCATGCTGAATCTGTCTATGCTGTGTGACTGGGAACCAGGATCTGAAGGGATACGGTGACAATTACGATGCCGTCATCTGCAGGGCAGTAGGTAATGCCATTAGTAGCGACTTGTGAAAATTAACAGGCATGCGAGTACATGTATGATGCTTAGTAAAACATTTTTTCAAAGTTTTTGTGCTCTAAAGTAGAGGTGCGGGCCTTACACGAAGGCAGGCCTTGCTAGAGTAAGTGAGGTAATATGCTACGAACTGGGGGGAGGTCTGCTGCTCTTTCAAGGCATGGGACGGCTCTACAGGATATGTACAAACTAGAAGGTGTACAGTTTTTTAAGGGATGCTAAAGTCAAAACGTTCAATCAGTCCAGATTGTTTAATTGCTTTTTTAGAAACCTCCATCACATGACTTCATCGCAGAGAAAATTGCACCTGATGTCGCCTCTCAGTTAGTTTTGTAATCAAACCATCCATGATGAGCACCATGTATTATGAAGAAATCCCATGCTAGGCCAGGCATCTTGGAGATTACGATCAGCCAGGCATCACTGCCTACTTTGAGTTGGAACCACACAGAGATGGAACTGCACTCCTGCAACTAGCTCTAACAGACCAGTACGAAGACAGAACATCATTGATTTATTTCATTGGAAAGCCTAATAAAAGCGACCAATGTGCATTTTCTTTGTTGATGAAATACAGCATAATTAAGTTTTTATTGTCTGTACTTGACTCTAATTTGTCAAATTATGAAACCTGCCATGGTAACTTAGTGGCTATGGTGATTTGCTGCTGAGCTAGAGCTTGCGGGTTTGATCCTGGCCATGGCGGCCTCATTTCAGTGGAGGCAAAATGCAAAAATGCTCACGCACTTCGATCTAGGTGCATGCTTAAGAACCTCCGGTGGTCAAAATTCATCAGCAGTCTCCCACTGCAGCGTGCCTCATAATCATATTGTGGTTTTGCCATGTTAAACCCTGTAGAATTTCATTTTTACCAGTTATGAACAAGTCATTTATACGCCATTGTAGTTGAGACCACATTTTCAAAACCTTGCCCTATGTTTGTTATTTCATCACTTATGAAAGCTCTGTTCTCACTGTAGAAGGAATGCTTGGACTTATCATAGCAATCATCTTTCACTTTAGGTTGAGTTTGCCTTGGGGTCCCATCAATCTGAGACATGTCTTTGTTTAAAGCTAGTATCTGTAGATTTTACTTGTAGCCTATAGATGCAAATTCACAAATTTGGGGGAGATGTTTGAAGTTAATTGCTACGGTTGTGAGAAGAGTACTGTGGTGTCCTTGCCATATGAGCCTTCACATGCTGTTATGAAGAGAAGGAAAAATTGAGTTTCTCTTATAACTCTGCACTATTTGTATTGTGTGGTTGATTTGTTCCAAATTCCATTGCAAGGGAACAGGAAAGAAAAGTAAGTTGTATTTCATTGCCTAGATCCTTGGAGGATATTATACTCCCAGGTGAAGGCATTATTATTTCATCATGAGCAATCTGATTCCAGCATGTAAGCCCAATGCTTGGCTGCGTTTACCAGGTTCACTAAGTTCTTTTCTCAAAGATGCATTAAAAAACAAGGAAAGCTTTCTTAAAGAATTTTTATTGATAAAGAATTTATAACTAGATGCAAGCATACGCCACCAGGATCTATGTCATCGTGGGAAGCTACTCTGGATGTTTCAGGGTAGCATTGCCATGGCCAGCTTTTGTTTTTGCATTCTTTCAGACTTACTGCACTGTGACTCAGAGTAAGACTGACCTATTTGCAAGCCTGAAAGTGTAATCTGCCAAGTGTGAACTATGCAGCTTTTTTTTTATGTGCACTTTAGCAAACATGCTTTACTGAGAAAGCTCAGTGAGTTGGCAGCTGAGTTTGTATTAAAACAGAATCTGGTTCTGTTTTATGTACACTGTCATAGACACATTATTTTTCTTGCCTGATTTCAGACCAGATTGATGAGAACTTGAAAACTGCCCTGCAAAGAGACTTGAATGTGATGGCACCTGGTCTGTTTGTGCAAGCAGTGCGAGTGACAAAGCCAAAGATCCCTGAAACAATCAGGCGTAACTATGAAATGATGTAAGTTACACATGGAAGTTGCTGTTGAGAGGGTGTTCAATATGGTTGTCCAGTGTTAAAAAGCTTTTTAGTATTAAATATACCACCTATATGAACAGTTCCTTTGTTTCATTGCTGTCTGAGGGTTTAAGCTATGCAATCTGTTCGGGATTGCATAATTAAGAAACTTCATTAAAATTAGTCCACCTTGCATTAAAGAAATTATTGCAAGTATAGGCCGCTTTCATGATCATAATACAGATCCTTTTCACGGCGATCCCATGGGCACCGCCATGTTTGATCACATGGTGATGCGTCCATTGGTTGCCTCCGCTGCCTCCGTGTTTACATTGGTGGGGCTCTGTAAACCCCTGCGTAGACGGTGAGTGGGTGGATAACATGAAGCATTGGCCACAGCTTCAGAGGACATGTAAGCACTTTCTAAGCTCATTATGCCTTGTCCAAATGGTGTGAGCAGCATTTATGGTGCTTGTATACTAGAAGCGCTGCTAGTATTGTATTCCAAGCTGTCCGAACCTCCTGCTCCTGAATTAAATCGGGATCAGTAGCGATTGCTCTTCATTATTTGTCAATCAATTTGAAGCAGCGCCTTGCCATGTTTCTTACTCAGGAACATTTCTTAGTGTAGTCACTATTTAGTCGTTTATTTTCTACATATTTGCTTGCAAATGTGCTCAGTTGTGGTAAACTTGTTCTTGCTGTGCACAAGGCTTGGAACGTAGGTGTTCTGTACTTTGTAATAGCTTGTAGCAAAGTCATATTATCGCTAGTCACTCATTTACTGTGTGTAGTCACGAAACATTCAGCTTAGAACATTCGTGTGCTGTTGGCATAGCCATCGCCCATGCTTTGATGCATTGATTCAAGAATGCACCTATTCACTTATTAATGATACGTGGGCAATGAGGGAGCATAAGTTCGAGTATGAGTTGGGGATAGATGTGTGTAGATAATGTGTGATAAACTTTCTGTAACAGGAAGTGGTGCTACTTAATTTGTGGCCATGTGATGAGCAGTATATACTCACGCTTACTGTCATTCCAGGGTTGACGTTTTGTCTTTGGAGGCTAGCGATACAATGCTGGCGATTGAATGAACATTTTTATTCTTGAGGAAAGGCATGCATCATGAAGGGCTGGCAACAAAGGCAGTGCTTGTGCAGCAGTGGTCCATGAACTTGGCCATACACAGTCATCCCATTTCTTAAATGCTAGTCACTGTTTTTGCAGCCAACTACTGCGCACGTCTTCCCTCTACTGTTCCATATTTTACAGCATGAATGAAGCACAAAATGAAGCGAAAGCCATCACCCACTTGCACTTCTGAGAGCTAATCACTCTGTAGCAGTGTTGAAGTGTTAACGATTTCGCTTTCACCTGAGGCAACATGTGGCGCGCCACCAAAAGGACGCCATCTCATTCTGCTAGAGCAAACTACTCTGTGGAAAGGGCCTTTAAAAAGAAAGTGAAACCTATTTATACTTGCAAGATGATAGGTACTGTACAGCATTCAGAAGATTGCTTAAAGAGTTCACAAGCTCTTTGGCCCTGGGAAGTCCTTTAGTCCTTTGAAAACTGTTGAGGCACGTTGATGCATCCCCATGTTGTTGCCCAGTGCATGTACCAAAGGGTACATACAAATGAATGTCTTTTCAGGTGAATGCTCATTCTCAATTCACACTTGGTTCAATACAAAAATGAAACTTAAAATAGTGCACAAGTTTGTGTGGGAGGTGCAGTCTCAAATCCTTAAGTGGGGCTGCTTCTTTGTATCTCTGTATCAATTCAGTTATGATATGAGGCGGCACGTAAAGTTATATCTTTCAGAAAGAAGTTCACCCTTCTCTTCACAATGCTTAGCCGCAGGAGAGGCTTTTCTGATATACAGCGTACCCTATTCATGAAGCACTTCTATTCCTCCTGTAGAATGCTTCTATAGTAAACATTTTTAGAACGCAGCTCTTAGGCACCCTTTCCAGCGTTTCACGTTGGCATTGTACCTCAGCGTAACCGAGCGAACGAGCACAATGAAGGATGAAAGAACAAATGTGTTTTGCAGCGGGGGATGAAAGACTGTGACAGCAAAGAGGAAAGTGGAGGAGGAGGGTGCAGTGGAACCATGAGGTGGAAAGCAGAGGAGGAGTGTATGGTGAAAGTGTGAAATGAAAATTGTAGTGTCATGCAAGATGGGCTAATGCCCACCATTAATGCAGTGAAGTTAATACAGCTACTTGAAGTACAAAGAAAAGAATTTAGATCGTGGTTTCTTCTGCTTATTAATAAAGAGCAAGCAATTGAACCCCCGTCATTTCTGTCACCCTTGTATCAACGAAATGTATTAATCATCATCTTTGTCAGACTGTTCGCTGTTGGTCATTGCTTTCACCTATTTGTTCTGATGACGATTGAAGTTTATTGGCACAAGGACATCTAAGGCCAAAGAGCAGCTATTTGTTCTATGGAATCATTGACTTTGAGTAGTTTATTCTTGATTGTTGTTGGCATCAAAATATGGAGAAGTGTCACAAGAGTATCTTTATTTATGCACATTTCTATATACGATACAGGGAAGCTGAAAAGACCAAGTTGCTCATAGCTGAACAGAGACAGAAGGTTGTGGAGAAAGATGCTGAAACTGACCGGAAGAAAGCCATCATTGGTGAGTCGAAAGCCATGGTATATCTGTTTAGTCGCTTCATTGTTTCTTGATTGGAGAACACCATTGTTTTGATGAAGCGATAAGCATTTAGTTGTGTCAAAGAGAGCACAAATGTTGATTTTGGGCTGATGTTATGCTGTGTTGTCTTTCTGGAGGACAATATGGAGCACGCATTCAGTGCCATATTTCTCATGCAGCGTGTTGTTACCTTTGCTGTAATGTACAACTGATGCCGTTATGTTTTAATGTGCAGCAGTTCCAAACAGTGGATCGATGCTTGGGCTCATTGGTGTAGCATGATTTACAGGCAGATAGAGCATAAATACTGTTACGTGAGGAAAGACACAGACAAAAGAGGCTATTTACAGGCTCTTTACACTGGAGCCAGACAGCCAGGCTGACCCTTGCTCGCGCCAAGGGCACAAACCCACTTCATCATCGGTCTCGTGGCGGCTCGTCCCTTGAGCATCTCTCGATGAAATTGTAATACTACCACCGCCCCCCCGGCGGCAGAACCGCTGTCACGGTGCTGTTAAATATCCAAGGCGCGTGGAGAGTTGTAGGGCTTGAGTCGGGTGACGTGTACAATGTCATTGGTTGTCACACCGGAGGACGTAGTGGGCGTGGCTAGAACAATTTCATAGGTGACATCGGTCACTTGGCGGAGCATGCGATATGGGCCTGTGTAACAGGAAAGCAGTTTTTCACAAAGGCCGACTTTACTTGATAGTGACCAAAGCAACACGAGGGTGCCAGGCAGAAAATGGACATCACGGTGGCGGAGGTTGTAGCGTTGCTCCTGTTTGTCTTGAGACACTTGTAGACAAGCGCACGCAAGTTGGCGAGCATGGTCAGCACGAGCGATTGCATCACAGGCATAAGTGCTAGTTGAAGCTGTGGTGGACGGAAGCACAGTGTCTAGTGGTAGCGTCGGTCCTTGGTCATGCAAGAGGTAAAGCGAAGAAAAGCCTGCAGTTTTGAGACGGGAAGAGTTGTACGCAAAGGTAATGTAAGGTAGAGCCAGGTCCCTGTCACGGTGGTCGTCTGAAACGTATTTCAATAGCATGTCTGTATGAGTGTGGTTCAAATGCTCAGTGAGGCCGTTCGTTTGAGGGTGGTAGGAGGTGATAAATTTATGCTGTATTGAGCAGGTACGCATGATGTCGTCAATGACTTTGGCCAAAAACTACGGCCACGGCCTGTTAGTAATTGACGCGGAGTACCATGCATCAAAATGATATCATGTAAGAGGAAATCTGCAACATCAGTTGCGCAACTGGTCGGAAGAGTGCGGGCTATGGCGTAGCGGGTCGCGTAGTCCGCCGCGACTGCAACCTCCGCCATGACCGCTGGCATCTGTACGCAATTCTGTAGGGGCATCAGGGTCGAAGTGGGTGAGAATGGGTGGTGAGGTGAGAAGAGTGATGAGACGAGAGAAGGCGGCGGCGTCTGAAGTACCCCACGAGAATTGTACGCCTTTCTTCAAAAGATTAGTCAGGGGTCTAGCAATTGCCACAAAATCTTGAACAAAACGACGAAAGTACAAGCATAGCCCTACAGAACTTCGAACGTCTGCGGCTGTCTTCGGAACCGGAAAGTCTCGGACAGCGCAAGTTTTGTCGGGATTGGGCTGTACTCCGGAAGCATCAACGAGATGGCCCAGAACAGTAATTTGGCAGCGGCCAAAATGACATTTGGACGAGTTAAGTTGCAGCTTCGCCTTTCTAAATACATCAAGTATAGTTGTTAGACGCTCAAGGTGAGTGTCGAACGTTGGCGAGAAGACAATGACGTCGTCGAGGTAGCAGAGACATGTGGACCATTTGAAACCTTGGAGCAAGGAGTCCATCATACGCTCAAAGGTGGCAGGAGTGTTGCATAATCCATACAGCATTACATTAAATTGGTATAGGCCATCAGGTGTGATGAACGTGGTTTTTTCTCTGGCCATATCGTCAACAGCAGTCTGCCAGTACCCAGAATGACGATCAATAGGAGAGAAATAGCTGGAACCGTGGAGGCAGTCAAGGGCGGCGTCTATACGTGGGAGCAGGTAGACGTCCTTAGTAATGTTGTTCAGATGACGGTAGCCTACGAGAAGTGCCACTTGCTGTCCTTCTTAACCAACACCACAGGTGATGCCCAGGGACTCGAAGAAGGCTCAATGATGTTTTTATCTAGCATTTTGTTCACTTCACTTTGAATTACTCGGCATTACAACGCAGAAACACTATACGGTCGTCGGTGAATAGGCATAGTATCACGAGTAAGAAGCCGATGTTTGACCGCGAGTGTCTGGCCTAAAGGGCAATTGTCGAAATCGACAATATCTCGGTAGGACGATAATACTTGGCAAAGGCCTTCAGCCTGCGCAGAGGACAGGTCCGTCGCAACCATGTTATTTATGTTGGAATCGGTGCCCGAGGCTGGCACGAGGGGCCTGCTAAGCTCGCAAGAACCATCGGTTGATAAAACTGCCACGTGATGGTCGCCTAGACAATCAATGTTGGCAAGGCAAATACCTTGTGGTAGAATTTGCTTTGCCAATCCAAAGTTAAAGATAGGCCTGCGAGTGTGGTTCGCAGTAATAGTAAGTGTACTCTGAGACACGGTAACGTCATACTGTAGTAAAATGTCAGGGAGAGGAGTGACAAGGTACTCACCATCAGGAACTGGTGGGGAAGACAACAGTTCAATATAGGCTATTGACTTTGGCGGCACGTGAAGAAAGGCGGTGGGGTGTAGATGGCACTGGGGTGCGTCGGAAGGTTCTGCGAGAATCGGCAGCTCAAGGCGAAGGGTACTGGCAGAGCAGTAATAAGAGCAGAATGCGCGGAGAGAAAATCGAGGCCGAGAATTAGGTCGGGGGGGCAATGAGCAATCACGGTGAAGAGGACAGGAGGGTGGCGGCCGGCGATGCTGCCACGTGCCGACGATAGGCACAGTACCGCCATCCGCAACGTGGATGACGCGTGCCAACGCTGGGGTGAGGAGCTTTTTACAGTCGTCATCGGAAGGCAGCACTCGTAATAGAAAGGTGTGCTCCTGTATCGATGAGAGCAGTGACAGGATAGCCGTCAACGTCAATGTCAAGAAGGTTTTGGTTCGTAGGTAATGTGAGCAGAGGATTTGAGGGCAGGGTCGACAATGCAGCTTCACCTCCAGAAGCTGCAGTGCCTAGTTTTTCGGCTGGATCCGGGAGACGATAGGCGGCGAAGAGAAGCGACGGGGTTGGGGTGAACGAGACTGATGGCATCGAGGTGAGGGCGAGCAGTTGTAGTGAAGGTTCGGAGCAGGGGCATCAGCGGCAGTGAGTTCATGGTGGGTGGCATAGGGATCAGAAGGTCCAAAGGTGTGGTAATAAGCGGCGGTGTATGTCCGAGGAGGTGGTGGCCATCGGTTGCAGCAGTGACGAGCGACGTGGCCGATGCGACAGCAGTGGAAGCAGATCGGCCTGTCATGAGGGGTATGCCATTTGGACGGGTTGCGACGAGATGTGGGGACGAGGAGGGTCGAGAGGAGGGCGAGACTGCCGGGGACAAGGAGGGCCGCTAGAGAACTGGGGAACGCTGGGCTGAGACGTTGAACACACGCAGTTCAGACCCATGTTCTCAAATTCCTGTCTGAGGACGGCCTGAATCATCGCAATTGTGGTTGCTGGTGGATCGGGAGGTGTCGCAGAGAAAGCTGGAGAACAGGCGGCCCCGAGCTCGCGGTGAACAATCCGAATTACGTCGTCACAGGTGGTGGTCTGACACGGTCGACCCTCACATGTCGATGTAGCAGCAGTGTTGGGTAGCCACGTGATGTGGTGTGTGATACGGCGGCTCTTGGCTTGTTGAAGGCGATGGCATTCTTTTATGATGACATCGATAGTCGAGACATTGCCGAAAACAAGCAAATTGAAAGCGTTGTTGGCAATACCTTTTAGCACTTTATCTGCTTCAGACATAGTATTGTCAGCTATGTGGCATAGAGCCAAGACGTCGAGGATGTATGAAACGTACGTCTCTGTAGATGTATGAACACGAGACGTAAGAGCCTTTCTCGCGGCAACATTGCGCCCAATGGGGTCTCCGAACAGTTCCCGTAGCTTTTCTTTGAAACTGTCTCAACTGGTTATCTCGTCGTCATGCGTTTGGTGCCACACGCGTGGGGTGCCGTAGAGATAAAAGATGACAATGGCGAGCATAATCGTTGGGTCCCATTTGTTATTAGCACTGGCGTGTTCATAGAGTTTGATCCATTCGTCAATGTCCTGTCCCTCCAGGCCAGAGAACATACCAGTGTCGCGATATTGGGCAACCATGATGAATGGAGCAGTCGGACAAGCCGAAGCCGTTGTAGAGGCGGTCTCGTCACCGGGAGGCATGGTGACAAGCTCGATGTACCGACCACTCCGGAGTTCCGTGGCGAGGACGAAGATCGCTCACCTCCACAAGAATGTTATGTGTAGAAAGACACAGACGGAAGAAGCTATTTACAGGCTATTTACACTGGACTGGAGCCAGAGCACCAGGCCGACATTCGCTCGCGCCAAGGGCACAGACCCACTTCGTCGTCGTTCTCGCGGTGGCTCATCCTTGCAGCATCTTTCGATGATATTGCAATAATACGATGCAAAATGTACACACACAGCATGACTATCTAATAAGCTAATACCCCTGTCACATGGGCAAACCAAACTAAAGTGTACTTTGAGCAGGTGCACTTCAGGGCGCTGAGCATAATTTTGGTGGCGTGCTGCTACATGAGAAAGAAAAGTGTTCTTTCAAATTGGTGGCAATGGTGATCGGGAGTCAGAAGTCAAAGCATATGTTTGTCAATTTTGTTAACTCCGACCATGTTGCTTTTTGATAACTCGTGTCCTGTTTGTACAAACAAGCGACAACGACTTGACCAGTGCCAGTTCAAACGACATGTTCCGCCAAACAACTATGCGGCCATTACCCGGCGTGGCCGTAAACAGCCCAAGAGCGAGAGTAGTTGTTGGCTTTTTTTATTAGTGTGGCACATGTTATTACTTTCTAATGTTAGCAATTTAAAAATAATGTTACAGTCGAGCCAATTATAACGAACCTGAGCGTTACGCGGCCTCTGTTCGTTATACCCCAAAGTTTGTAGTAAGTGGATGACAGCTCAAAAAGAAAAAGAAAAGTGGCTACAAAATACAAAACTTATTTTTTCGCAGAGAAGTTTGTAATGCTCATCTGTTTCTGCAGTGTAGATCTGATAAGGGAGGTCTCCAGTTTATTTAAACCAGAAGTGTGCTCTTCGCCGAGGCCCTTGGCTACAGGCACGCTTATAGGTGCTGGCTCCAAAGTTTTTATCGTCATCTGATTCCTCCACGCCGCTCTCTGCCTGCACTTCGCAAGCGATGTCCTCGTCCATGCATGGTTCCGCAATACCAGTGGCCACAAAACAAAACTTCTGAACTTTAACTGGTGCCGTAGTGTGCGTGCCAAGACAGCGAAGGAGTTGCAAGAAAGAGTGAGAGGGGGGGCGGAGTTGTGAGGATGGGCAGGAGGGCGATTTTGGAAGCCACACGACAACACTTGTGGGCAGCAAGTGACGGCAGGGAGAGGGTAGAGAGGCACAAAATTAGAGAAACGAAATGGACAGTTCACCTCTGAGGAGGCTTGGGAAACGGACCGTGCGCGCAACGGGGTCGGAGGTCATCGTTATTTCGCATTGCGACGGCGGGTTTACGCCGTCCGTTCGCTGTAACCAATTGGTGGGGCTTAAAGACATTCGTTATACGTGCGATTTTATGCCATTGAAATTATCTATATTTTGACGGTCGCACGGCTCTTGGTCGTTTGCGAAAGTTCGTCTTAAGTTATATGTGGGCTCGACTGTATCAAAATTACTCCTGACTCTGCTTTCAATATTACTTTATTTATTTTTGTACTCATTGATAACGAGGCTGCACACTTCACTGCCGCTATGTGTGTTCACTGAACACACTCGCCAATAAGTGCGCTCTGCAGTGTCACTTAAGCATTCCAGTGTGGCAGCCTAAGAATGACACTAGCGGCAAAGTGCGCTCACTCAAAGTGCCCTTAAGTTTGCCCATGTGACAGGGGTGTAAGTTTCACTTCTCATTAAGCTAAGCTTGACTATCAGCTCACTGTAGCATGTGTATGTGCTCGGCATCCTTAACCCTTTGGCGGTCAAATTGTTTTGGAAATGCGTCTCCATAGGGTCTAAATTTTTTATGAAAGACTTCAGTTCTTTACAGCAACTTATTTCGAGAAAAAACAAATAATTTTTCAGGTGACAATAAAATGTCAGACCCCTCACCAGGCACCATTGCAAACTTTGGTTATATGATGGAAGTTGTTACATGTCTTCTAGGGAGCATCTTGCTGCAAAAATTTTTCAAATCGGCTCATTAATAGCTGATATAGAGATATTTCAGGAGGCGAGCTCCACTACCAAGCGAGACAGTCTCTCCACTTGCCCCATCTAGCCCCCACAAGCGAAATTCCTTCCCTGCGTTCTCCCACACCGGACCTCGAGGATCGTGTGACGCCTACGTCATGGGCCCCACCTTCATTTTTTTTTCTCCTTGCTTTTTTGCGGCATGGTGTATTTCCACTGATGGCGTCGCACGCGAGCTGTTGTGATTGTCTTGTTTCGCGCAGTGTATATGTTGCGCTCTGTGCACAAAGACACCTGACTAGCAATATAAGTGAGTGCTTCACAAATACTGAGGCAGACACGAGCGGATCACAAAGCATGATCCCACACTTGAGCGTGGTAGAAAATGACATAGTTTCGGTGTCTGCGCGTGTGACTGGATGATGTAAATCCCTTTGTGGTGCGAAGCAAAACAAAAACGCATAGACATTCGGTTTGTGTGTTTTATTATTTTTCTAAGATTTGATTTGTCTATTCAAGCAACATCTTACATAAATAACAGATGTTTCCTTGAATAATTCTCAAAGTCACGTGTCACCACAAGCGACGTCACAGCATAAACACGTGTACGTAGGCGCACTAGCACGTGTACATCATCCCCTGGCTTGGAGTGCAGCAGCTGCAAGAAGGGAGAACGGCGTTCGGTTTAAAATTTAAGATCTTTTCGCAGCGCATAGCAATCTAATACTTTGCAGACACGATCGTTATCGTGCATTGTATGCTCTGAGCTTGTCAGCTCGAAATGGCCAGACCTCGTGAGGGGCCCTTTAATGTATGCTGTTTTATACTGTATTTACTCGCATAATGATCGCACTCGTGTAATGATCGCACCCCTGAATTTTATCGTCAAAATTCGATTTTTTTTTTTTTTTATGTAATGGTCGCACCCCAAACTTGTCACAACGATATGTCGCGTGCCAAGTCTAGCTAATAATGGTCGCCCTTACCATGTGTCGAATGCTACGTGAACGACTCTTCAAGACAAACCAAGCGGTCTGCACGCACCAAACATTCTTAAGCAGATGCACCATTTCATTCCTTTCATCACTTTCCGCACTTCCGTGCCAAAAAGAAAAGCTGCAACCAAACTTGCCTTTATTATGTGTAGGCTTTATAGTAGTTGTGGTTAACAACAACAAAAAAGGCGCCTTTTGATTCTTCTCGTCTGCACTCGTGACAGCAGCCACGTTTACACTGATACGTTAGAAGTGTACCCTATTCATACGCCGACACTTGTAACACAGCTAAGATATTCACCCACCCTTAGCGGAAGCGTGCCTTATTAGGATAGTAGTGAAGACAGATGCCGCAGTTTCCGCAGCATGCCGGCCATGTGTTTCTATGTCCCTGGCAGCTAAGCACGGCCATCTGTTTCTGTCCCCTTGAAGTGGACATGGCTAACATTATTGCCGCAAACTTGCCGATATTAACGATATTATTCATTACTGATACGGAAGAAACTTTCAATGCATGTAATGTACTCCCGAGAAGAAAATCGGGCTCTGTGCGTTCGGCTCGCTTCGCCGGCCGCCATTCTTGTTTTGGTGTCCCGCACTACATACAGCAGCAGCCGCCTATTTGTAGTCCTGTTGTCATCCCGCAGCAAATGCGGGTTGAAAAAAAAATTTTTTTTTTTGTGGGATATTTAACCCGCTTAATGATTGCACCCCTGAATTTGCATCAATTGTTTTGTCAAAAAAGTGCGATCATTATGCAAGTAAATATGGTACCTGGTTTATTGTTGAATACATGGATGTGTTACGCATCTCTTCCTCATACCGTCATCATCATTCATCAGCCCTTTTCCTCCCCGTCCCTTTTCCCCAGTGTAGAGCAGTAGGCTAGAGCAAGTTATAGCTCAGGCCGACCTCTCTGCCTTTCTGTAAATAACTCTCTCTCTCTCTCTCTCTCTGGTTGTATCCGAGTGGCTGTGCCTCTCGACACGACTAGGCTCATGGCACTCTGCTTATTTTCTACAAGAAACTGGCTTGGCTTTTCATTTGTGAGAGACGAGGAACAAATTTTTCTTCTGCTAACTACTTTTTTGTATTTTTACGTCCTTCTGTAATTAGTGCAAACTGCATGTGTTTTTTTTTCTGTTCCTGTATATATGTTCTGTTCATACTTGCTCACTGCATGCCTTGCCTTCCATCTTTGTGGCCTGTCATCTTGCTGTTTTATTCTTCTTCTTCCCTTCTTCAACGTCCTTTTCTGTCTCCTCCTTCCTAATGAGTAGCCAGGCTTTGTGCCCCTCTCGGTAGCAGTTGCCAGACTGCTCCATCCCTATTTTCCTCTCTGCATGTGCATGTGTGTTTTCATGTGAAATAATAGTAATAATAAACTTGCATAATTACTTTATTAGAAATGTAATAAAATTCACACTATACTTAATTTTATGTTTTAAATATTTGTGACACAGCTAAGGCCCATGTTCTGAAACATTCCATTCCATTTTTCATTTTTATCATGTCATGCTGAGGGTTCAATCGCAGTAAATATGCTGGTGTGGTGGTCCTTGAGCCATATCCGAACCAAGGACAAAAAACCAGAAGAATGGAAAAGTGAACTGGATTGTTGGAGATACCGCCCCAGGATATGCAGCCATTAGCGAAAGCGAGGCATGTCATATGAGCGCTTGCAAACAATTTGATGTGTAGTTGTCAGAAAAACAAAGCGAGTAAGAAGGTTGCTGTAATCAATTGTTAGATTGCCAATCAATATTCCATCAGTTCTCATACATCTCGTAAAAAGAAGGATGCAAGCACAGCAGTTTCACTGGCTTGTGTGTGCCCACCTGTGAACAAAGTAATCGCATGCCTATAGGACAGCCATGCAGACAAGCTTCTCGTGGTACCATTTTCGTGGATAAGAAACGAGATAGAAATCATGTTTCCAGATGCCTGTTAACCCTTTAAGGGTCGATTTTTTTTCGCCATATGCGACCGCCCAGGGTCGATTTTTTTTATTGCAGATTCCAATTCTTCTTAGGGACTTATTTCGAAAAAAATTTACCGCAATTTTTCTAGAGTGACTGTAAAGTGAGAAAAAATAGTTTGCGTTGGTATATATGTACTCTTAATTCATGAATAACAACAATAAAAAGAAAATAAACTTATAAGGAATAAAAATTTGATGCATTGTTATACACATAGTTCAAGGCTTTGAAAATGCACACACGAGAATATTTCCCAAGACTCAAATGTTCCTGCTCTTACACTAATACGTACAGGCGCCGACAAAAGGGGTATACTCCATGCAGCGGGAGCCGGAGCAATGGCAAACTGCATCGCAACACCATCTACAGGCAGCATCTGGGATTGAGACAGCCAATGGGTGCCCTTTATTATCTGCAAGCATGTCGCTTGACTCGTGTCAATGTTTCGTGCTTCAGCTCGCCAAAATGCCGAGCGACGCTGATGCAGTAGCAATCTGCGTGGAGTATGCCACTTTTTGTCGGCGCCTGTACATACATAGCGTAATAAAATTGTGTAGGTGCGCGCACTCAAGGAAACTGTGTGGTTGTGTGTCCATCATAAAAGGAAAACGTGTGACAAACTTCCGCTAATCTTCATCTTATCGCCAACCAGAGGCAATTAGTTTTCGTGAGGGTCTAAAAAAAGAAAAAGCAACGGAAACGCATGCATGGCGGCATCCTTCCTATGCTCACCTCTGTGAGCACTAAACGAGCGAGAAAGAGGCGGGTGCCCATTGAGCGATTAGTAACGAGATAGCCATTAGTTTTGCAAGCGCAAGAAGCCAAAACCGCCCGCGAAAACAAAACACAAACCACTGCCCGTCTGCGCGCGCACCAATGCGCAAGCGGTAGTATATATGCGCTGGAGAAAACTAGCCCTAAAACAAACCATGCAACGAAAACTCAGAGAGGGAGGCACGTAAAAAAATTCCCTGTATTCCCACATAGTGGCAGCACATGACAGAAAAGAAAAAGTTAGGAAATTGGGGCGCTTTTTAAGCGTACAGACGGCGCCGTAAATATACGGCATCGATAATTTTGGACTTTTTCGCGGCGCCGTATATTTACGTCATTGGCCCTCAAAGGGTTAAACCGACATACGCAAGAATGCTGATTATAAAGTGCATGCAGCAATAAACTAGGCGAAGCATGAATACTTCCAAACGAGGCTACCATGGTGGTAGCCACCATAGAGCGAAGCGAAAAATCATTTTTGCCGGAAGCAGAGGGGTAGAACCACAATTCTATTTTCTTCTAGAAGTCATGGCAGGTTGCAGCATGCCCAGAGCGACGCTAGGCAGCGCTTTGTTCTGAAAAGGTGCGCTTTTTCAAATGTTTCATTGCCATCATACATGTACATATGACTGTGACCCTTAACCCTTAAATATACGGCGTATACGAACGTAAATATACGGCGCCGCGAACAAGTCCAAAATTGGTCGATGCCGTTTATTTACGGCGCCCTCTGTACATTTAAAAAGAACGCCAATTTCCTAACTTTTTCTTTTCTGTCATGTGCTCCCACAATGTGGGAATACAGGGAATGTTTTTTGTGTGCCTCCCTCTCTTGATTTTAATCGCATGGTTTGTTTTAGAGATAGTTTGCTACCGTGCATTGTGGGGTTCTCCTCCCGTACTCTTGGGACAAAGGAACGACAACACAGTAGTGCAAACAATCACAAGGGCATTTATTGCACCTTTCATAGATCAATGCCTGCTAGCCGAGTTGCTATCCACAAAACATGCCGATGGGCGCGCGACAAATCTAGAAGTCCGACTTACCGCGACCGCATAGCGAGTGAATATGTTCGCCCCATGCTGGATCCCAATGCCTGGTCGTTCGCGTGTACGGTCACGCCAACGATGGCGCATTCCAAGGCGGCCACGCGAGACGGTCTCGCAGAAGCATGGGTCGGCGCACGCGCAGCACGGCACGTCCGTCCCGCTTGCTTCCCGAACCCGAAGAGAGAGCGCCTTCCGCTCCCGCACCCAAGTAACCCCGCCGGTAGCAGCACAACACTCGCGCCATCTCTCGCGCTGCGCTTCAATCACATCGACCGCCGCGGGCGTCACGCAGGCCACGCGGCGAAGCGGGATTGCAGGAGATGGGGGAAAACAAGATATCTGGGGACGCACATGAGTCGCGCATCCCCACAGCGTCTATATACTACCGCTCGCGTATTGGCGCGAGGGCGTGCGGCGATTTGGGTTTTGTTCCGCCGGCGGTTTCGGCTTTTTGCGCTTGCAAAACTGATGGCTGTCTGGTTACTAATCGCTCTAAGGCCGACCGTTTGTTTCTCACTCGTTTAGTGCTCACAGGGGTGCGCATAGGAAGGATGCCGCCGTGCATGCGTTTCCGTGTCTTTTCTTTTTGGACCCTCGCGAAAACTAATTGCCTCTGGTTGCCGATAAGATGAAGATTAGCGGAAGTTTGTCACACGTTTTCCTTTTTTGATGGGCACACAACCACGTAGTTTCCTTGAGTGCGTGCACCTACACAGTTTTATTACGCTATGTATGTACATATTAGCGTAAGAGCAGGAACATTTGAGTTTTGCGAAATATTCTCGTGTGTGCATTTTCAAAGCCTTGAACTATGTGTATAACAAGGCATCAAATTTTTAATTCTTATAGGTTTATTTCCTTTTTTTTATTGTTGTTATTCATGAATGAATAGTACATATATACCAACTCAAAATATTTTTTTCTCACTTTATGGTCACCCTACACAAAAATTACGGCAAATGTTTTTCGAAATAAGTCCCAAAGAAGAATAGGAATCTGCAATAAAAAAGATCGACCCTGGGCGGTCGTATATGGTGAAAAAAATCGACCCTCAAACGGTTAAATGGTTTTAAATATGCACCGTTCTTAGCATACACAATCATAATATGTGAAAAATTATTGAGGCTGGAAAGATTGCATGCCCAGGTAATACTTGTTCCATTGCCCCTTTGATAGCTTTGTCTGATGATGGAATGGCATTTTCTTAGGCATGGGTGTAGTTAGCCACATGTTTATGTTTAATTGTGCATTACAGTTCACTGTTGACAATAAAGAGTAATGTTGCTTTGTGCACGCGTGTGTCTGTGTAAATGCACTGTTTTTAATTATATAAAATTGGAAGTCAGTGCTGCGTTGTCCACAATGCCTGTTCCATCCTGTGATCCTGCACTGTAGCATTATAATTCTAAACCGTGTCCGAAGGTGAACATTCGACTGAAATCAGTCTGGTCTGAAATCAGTGCTGAATCAGGTCTGAAACGAGTCTGAAATCAGTGCTGAAATCAGCACCTGAAATTTGCAGTGATGCTACTGCTGTGCCAATTGTGCTGAACTATGCCGAGAGGCAAACTTTGCCACATCCTGCTGCACTTCAGCGAAACACAAAAAATCTGTGCCCACTCTGGGCCGAAAGGGTGGCTTACCTTTCAAAAAATGAAACCATACCCTCAAGCAGTGCTTTACTGTGCCATCTAAAGTGGCATAGTATGGACCAGCAGCTGCATTAGCTCCGCGGTGGGTCGAGTCAAGGGATTGTGCTGATACTTCTTCCACGGGTTGCTGTCTGTATTCACTACCTTCCACCTCGACACACACAGGTTGCTTAGGCAACGGAACAACTTCGATTTTCTGGTGCCAGCGAGCAAACGTGCTGGCACCGAGCCAGATCCCGTGCTCCTGTATGACGAATGTAAAAAACAGTGATCAAAGTTTTGGATGCTGTGTGGGGTCTGGCTCGATTTTTTTAACATAACGTGTACATGGGCACAGACATGGTGGCTGTGAACAGCTTTACCACTATTCAATTTGTTGCTTATCCCCCACTTTATTGTCGTGGCGTTTCACGACATAAGAATGGCGTATGGCCATTACCAAGATTTTGGTCGACTCGGCACCAAACAGGAACTTTCGCCGCTGGATGCTGACACAGCACTGCTGTTTAAGCCATGCTGTAGCCATACTGCCACCTGACACGGTGGCCGGCAGGTTGTCATGGCAAGATGGCCTCCAATATGTTCGGATCCGTAAACCGTTTCATTGATAGGGCGTGAGATCACGGGCTAAATTGGTGGCTGGAAGCCGAGATTGGGTCCATGGTTGACATGCCGGCAACTATCCCGAACGCTTTCGCGAAGTTTGTTTTTGCGCTTACTGGATGGAATGGCGAAAGCTCGTGTGTAGGCAGAAAGCTCCAAACTGAATTCGCCAATCACAGCCCAACCTGACAGTGTTATATGGGCATAGTCAAACGTCATGCCCATATAGTATCTGCACTTCGCGACAGTGCGCAATGCACATCGAGCAGTGTGGCGAGCGAAAACGAACCATTCCGGCAGCGCCGACCATCACAGTATTTCAAGTAAATTGTTGTCATTGAATCACAGCACAGGGAAAAATAAGTGAATATTTCATACGGCTGGCAGTACCATTTTTCAAAAGAGTGCTCAATTTTAAAGGATACATTTATAGGAGCAAGGTCACGCTGAAGGTTTTCGAGGCGCATTTGAATTCTGCACATAGCACGTCCAAGTACTTCCATGCTTCTTTAAGCACATCTTAGGACACCACTGCTTCATCGCAGTCTACAATAAGGACTGTGATAAAAGGGGAGGGGTGTAATTTTTAGTGTTTGAATTTCTGAACCAGTGACCACTTATTGCTTTCACATGCATTGCCCTTTGTAAAAGCACCATATTATATAGCTTGCAATCGCGTTCATAAACCTGCTCCAAATGTTTCTCCACAATGGATTGGGCCAGTAGCGTCACTGAATTTGACAAATGAAACAATCCCGAACCAAGAAGGTTTATCAGAGATTAACCCAGCGTCTTGAAATTTGTATTTTCTTAAACAAAAGAGAAAAAAGAAACAGTTGCACCGAGTTGGCCCAGTCAGGCAGTGAGCAAAATATTTACAGTGGATATGAGTGGATGCTTCTGGTTAAAGTCTGCACTCTAGGTGTAATGCAAAGCTGCATGGATTCGGACCTTCTTCAAGCTTCAGTGTCTTACAACAAAATCCTCTTTCACAAGTTAAAAAGCCTCTTTGGACCTTTAATAATATAAACTGTTGTAAGCAGTGTAGATAACATCGTGACTGGTAAACAGCAATGAGCGAGGAGAGACTAAGGGCAAATAAGGGGCTTGATTTTTCTGTTAGTTGCAGTCCCTTGAAGCCAGCAGATCTCAATGAGAGCTGCCACGGTAGCCCAGTGACTGTGGTGAAAAAAACTGAATTGTCTGTTTACTTTTTGTGGTGGCAAACAGAAAAACAGTTCGAACTAACATTTAAAAAAAAAATCACATTTGTGACTTGTTTTTAATTTAGCTCATACGTGTAGGCTTCAATTCGCCATGGTTATTTAGTGGCTATGGTAGCCACGGGTCGGCTGCGGTGGCCACATTTTGATGGAGGTAAAATGCGAAAACACCTGTGTATGTTGATTTCATCATCATCATCATCATCATCATCATCATCATCATCATCACCAGCCTAGTTACGCCCACTGCAGGGCAAAGGCCTCTCCCATACTTCTCCAACTACCCCGGTCATGTACTAATTGTGGCCATGTTGTCCCTGCAAATGTCTTAATGTCATCCGCCCACCTAACTTTCTGCCGCCCCCTGCTACGCTTCCTTTCCCTTGGAATCCACTCCATAACCCTTAATGACCATCGGTTATCTTCCCTCCTCATTACATGTCCGGCCCATGCCCATTTCTTTTTCTTGATTTCAACTAAGATGTCATTTACCCGCGTTTGTTGCCTCATCCAAGCTGCTCTTTTCTTATCCCTTAATGTTACACCCATCATTCTTCTTTCCGTAGCTCGTTGCGTCGTCCTCAATTTCAGCAGAACCCTTTTCGTAAGCCTCCAGGTTTCTGCCCCATATGTGAGTACTGGTAACACACAGCTGTTATACACTTTCCTTTTGAGGGATAATGGCAACCTGCTGTTCATGATTTGAGAATGCCTGCCAAACGCACCCCAGCCCATTCTTATTCTTCTGGTTATTTCAGTCTCATGATCCGGATCTGTGGTCACTACCTGCCCTAAGTAGATGTATTCCCTTACCACTTCCAGTGCCTCGCTACCTATCGTAAACTGCTGTTCTCTTCCGAGACTGTTAAACATTACTTTAGTTTTCTGCAGATTAATTTTCAGACCCACCCTTCTGCTTTGCCTCTCCAGGTCAGTGAGCATGCATTGCAATTGGTCCCCTGAGTTACTAAGCAAGGCAATATCATCAGCGAATCGCAAGTTGCTAAGGTATTCTCCATCAACTTTTATCCCCAATTCTTCCCACTCCAGGTCTCTGAACACCTCCTGTAAACATGCTGTGAATAGCATTGGAGAGATCGTATCTCCCTGCCCGGCGCCTTTCTTTATTGGCATTTTGTTGCTTTCTTTATGGAGGACTACAGTGGCTGTGGAGCCGCTATAGATATCTTTCAGTATTTTTACATACGGCTCGTCTACACCCCGATTCCGCAATGCCTCCACGACTGCTGAGGTTTCGACTGAATCAAACGCTTTCTCGTAATCAATGAAAGCTATATATAAGGGTTGGTTATATTCAGCACATTTCTCTATCACTTGATTGATAGTGTGAATATGGTCTATTGTTGAGTAGCCTTTACGGAATCCTGCCTGGTCCTTTGGTTGACAGAAGTCTAAGGTGTTCCTGATTCTATTTGCGATTACCTTAGTAAATACTTTATAGGCAACGGACAGTAAGCTGATCGGTCTATAATTTTTCAAGTCTTTGGCGTCCCCTTTCTTATGGATTAGGATTATGTTAGCGTTCTTCCAAGATTCCGGTACGCTCGAGGTTATGAGGCATTGCGTATGCAGGGTGGCCAGTTTCTCTAGAACAATCTGACCACCATCCTTCAACAAATCTGCTGTTACCTGATCCTCCCCAGCTGCCTTCCACCTTTGCATAGCTCCTAAGGCTTTCTTTACTTCTTCTGGCGTTACCTGGGGGATTTCGAATTCCTCTAGGCTATTCTCTCTTCCACTATCATCATGGATGCCACTGGTACTGTATAAATCTCGATAGAACTCCTCAGCCACTTGAACTATCTCATCCATATTAGTAACGATATTGCCGGCTTTGTCTCTTAACGCACACATCTGATTCTTGCCTATTCCTAGTTTCTTCTTCACTGTTTTTAGGCTTCCTCCATTCCTGAGAGCCTGTTCAATTCTATCCATATTATACTTCCTGATGTCTGCTGTCTTACGCTTGTTGATTAACTTAGAAAGTTCTGCCAGTTCTATTCTAGCTGTAGGGTTAGAGGCTTTCATACATTGGCGTTTCTTGACCAGATATTTCGTCTCCTGCGATAGCTTACTGGTTTCCTGTCTAACGGCGTTATCACCGACTTCTATTGCGCACTCCTTAATGATGCCAATGAGATTGTCGTTCATTGCTTCAACACTAAGGTCCTCTTCCTGAGTTAAAGCCGAGTACCTGTTCTGTAGCTTGGTCCGGAATTCCTCTAGTTTCCCTCTTACCGCTAACTCATTGATTGGCTTCTTGTGTACCAGTTTCTTCCGCTCCCTCCTCAAGTCTAGGCTAATTCGAGTTCTTACCATCCTATGGTCACTGCAGCGTACCTTGCCGAGCACGTCTACATCTTGTATGATGCCAGGTTTCGCGCAGAGTATGAAGTCGATTTCATTTCTAGTCTCACCATTCGGGCTCCTCCACGTCCACTTTTGGCTAACCCGCTTGCGGAAAAAGGTATTCATTATCCGCATATTATTCTGTTCTGCAAACTCTACTAATAACTTTCCTCTGCTATTCCTAGAGCCTATGCCATATTCCCCCACTGACTTGTCTCCAGCCTGCTTCTTGCCTACCCTGGCATTGAAGTCGCCCATCAGTATAGTGTATTTTGTTTTGACTTTACCCATCGCTGATTCCACGTCTTCATAAAAGCTTTCGACTTCTTGGTCATCATGACTGCATGTAGGGGCATAGACTTGTACCACCTTCAATTTGTACCTCTTATTAAGTTTCACAACAAGACCTGCCACCCTCTCGTTAATGCTATAGAATTCCTGTATAGTTACCAGGTATTTCCTTATTAATCAGGAATCCGACTCCTAGTTCTCGTCTCTCCGCTAAGCCCCGGTAGCACAGTACGTGCCCGCTTTTTAGCACTGTATATGCTTCTTTTGTCCTCCTAACCTCACTGAGCCCTATTATATCCCATTTACTACCCTCTAATTCCTCCAATAACACTGCTAGACTCGCCTCACTAGATAATGTTCTAACGTTAAACGTTGCCAGGTTCAGATTCCAATGGTGGCCTGTCCGGAGCCAGGTATTCTTAGCACCCTCTGCTGCGTCACAGATCTGACCGCCGCCGTGGTCAGTTGCTTCGCAGCTACTGGGGACTGAGGGATGGGGTTTGATTGTTGTATTCATATAGGAGGTTGTGGCCAAGTACTGCACCAGGGTGGCCAATCCTGCTCTGGTGAGAGAGCGCGTTACCGGTTCTGGTCACCGGGATCAGGCTGCACTCCAGGCCTGTTTGTGCAATTTTCTCAACATACGTTTTTTTTTTCTATTTTCTAGTGGAGAATTGCGCGGCACCGGGATTTGAACCACGGTCCTCTTGCATGGGAGGCGGATACTCTACCGTCCCCGCAGGAGCTAAATTAAAAAATTAAATTCTGGGGTTTTACGTGACAAAACCACTTTCTGATTATGAGGCACGCCGTAGTGGAGGACTCCGGAAATTTCGACCACCTGGGGTTCTTTAACGTGCACCTAATTCTAAGTACACGGGTGTTTTCGCATTTCGCCCCCATCGAAATACGGCCGCCGTGGCCGGGATCCGATCCCGCAACCTCGTTCTCAGCAGTCTAACACCATAGCCACTGAGCAACCACGGCGGGTCCCGCAGGAGTTGTACGCCTCATTTAACCTACCGTGGTGCCCTATTTGATCAGTCAAGGTGGACCAATCTGAGCTCTGTTATACCGCACGGATAGCACTCGACTAGAGAACCAGGTATTTATGACCTGCACATGTGTGACCATACATAATTGAGGATATATAAATATATTTTTTTAGGAGGGTTCCCGTACAGTGATAAAATAAAGGAAAAGACATTAAAAGGAAAGAAAAAAAAAAGAAAAAGGGGGGGGGGGGAAAGGAACATAACAGGTGATTTGAACTCGTGACCCTTGGATGTTGCCCGGAAAGATAGCTCAGTCAGTTGGTTCGTCAGGCCCCAGGTTACTTTCAAGCGCCATAGCTCCTGCTCCGAGCCTCATACTTACGTGAAAAGGGACTGATGTTGTCCGCGATGGTCGATTTTTGCTGATTACGAGTGGTTGGAAGGCATACTTTCTTGGAAAAATGGCCACCCGAGGAGAAGAGTGAACTCGAGCGGCTTTAGAGACTAGGAAAACTGCGTTAAAATAATTAGACTTGAGGGAAAGCTTCGTTAACAAACTATAACACGGTAATCAGCACTCGAATACGACGAGAGAAATTATTGAGACGTTGAAAATTCCCTTGAAATAAATATGGTTTGCGAGACAAATGCTTGTAAGTATTGAACCTCTTAAAAGATGAGGGGGAATATGCGCTCACCGAGAGGGCATCGTCCGCACGAGACCACCACCAGGCACCTTACTGAGACGTGGAGGGCTCTGCGGCCGGAACAAAGCCTCCCTTCTCCGCCGGCCAAGAGGGGAAAACGCGCTTTCCGATCGCTCAAGGTTGCGCGGACATAGTATAACTCTAGCGTCTAGGAAAAGCTTAAACAGGTGTGAGGGCGGCACGCATAGCGTGGGAAGCTAGCCGCCAGATTAACTATCTCAAGGACTGCTGCTGACGAGGGCGAAATACCTTCGTGTAATTATAATAACCCTAATAGGACTATTTTCGAAAGAAAAAAAAGGAAACGGCCCAGAGGGCTATACTACGAGAGCTATGACTGATAATTTCCTATATATATATATATATATATATATATATATATATATATATATATATATGTATTCATTTCATCTATGGGATCGCATGCGTGCACTATTGCTTTGTCTCTGCGTGTAGTAGTCAAGAGAGCCAGTTTAAGGGCGGAGAAGAGGGAAGGAAAGGAAAGTCTCTGAAGCAAACTTGCAGCGCCGTGGTTTTAAAGCACACCCGTGGTAGAGAAACGGAAGGCGATATAAGCGTGCGTGGCCATGATACGCACACGACAAACCGCCTTAAAATATTTAGCCTTGAGGGAAAGCTTCGTTAACAAACGATAGCATGGCAATCAGCACTCGAATATAATTATAACCCTAATGATAGTTGTAAATTCATCTCATCTATGGGATCTAATGCGCGCGTTGTTGCTTTGTCTCTGCGTGTAGTGTAGTGTAGTGTCTCTGCGTGTAGTAGTTAAGAGAGCCAGTTTAAGGGCGGACAAGAAGGAAGGAAAGAAAAGCAAAATTGCAGCGCCGTGGTTTTAAAGCGCTGCAATTTTAGGTGCATGTAAAAGAATCATTGGTAGTCAGAATTATTCCCAAGTCCCTCCACTACGGCATGCCTCATAAACAAATCGTGGTTTTGGCGCATAAAACCCCATAATTGTTGTTTTTTTGTGTATGCTTCAGAGTTTCCTTGGGTAACACTTTCTTCTCCAGAAGTTTTCGTGAGGAAGACCACATATACAGCTGTCAGGCTTCACCAAAACATGCCATTAAGCACCTTCTTCATTTCTGTTACTAATTAACAGGCAAATTTCCAGCATACAGTTAGTCCGAGTATGAGCTTAGTCTGCTTCCTAAAAGCACCAGTATGCTTTTTTATAACTGGGCATATCTTGTTAACTGGTACAGAATCGCGATGTGCCTGTTCAGTTTTAAGTGTGGTCAGATGTCAGAAGGGCCAAAATGCTAGATGAGCTGCTCACTTGTCCCCATTGTTTTGCTTGCTGCATTTTCAAATCTTTATGTGCTGGGTCACTTGCTATTTTTATCACACAGCAGAGACTGATTGCCTTCTTTTGTTGCAGATGCTGAGAAAGTGGCTCAGGTGGCTAAGATTCAATACACACAGAAGATCTTAGAGCAAGAATCACTGAAAAAGATGTCTCATATTGAAGGTGAGCTGTAGTGCATTTAGGTAGTAGTGCCTCTTGGACTTCGTCAGCACAGATGAGGCATACTTATGCTGCAGCAAAAATCCGGAGACCACTCGGCACATCGTAATGAAATGCGAAGGGATTCACCCAGTGAGATCCGTACATAGCATACACCTTCCAGAACTGCTTGGATTTAAAGTGGATGGAAGCATCTACCGGTCAGCAATCGAGATAAGCAAGAGATGTTCATACTTTTGAGTAGTGTTGGGGAAAAAAAAGCAGGGAAGAGATTGATAAGACCGAATCCGTTACAGGCTTAGGTAGTGGTACAAGGTGGGTGGAGAAGTATTGATGATGAAAAAAAGGATTAAAGATATGTATGTATACAACTGCTAGAACGAAAAGTATGTATAGCACACGTGAGAAACTCAAGCAGGCTACGTGACTATTTGTCACCGCCCCATTTCAAAGGGGATGCCATAAATCATCATCATCAGCAGCAGCAGCAGCAGTACTACTGCTGCCCCAAAGTAAGTCATTTGACCCCCCACTTTTGAAAATGGGCACTCTCGGCTGCATGCTGGCAAGTCCAACAAAACAACAGCCAAAGCCAAGTCCTTTTTTTTCAGTCTAGTGCCCACATAAGTGTGCTTTCTCATTACATTTACTTCTTTATTTATTTATTTATTTATTTATTTATTTATTTATGTAATACTGTCAATCCTGTCAGGGATCGTAACAGAAAGGGCATTCAAAAAAGTACACTGACATACAAACATGAGAATGAGAAAACAAAATGCACATTATTACATAGAATAAACTTATACATCAGCAGGAGTAAGAAATATGCAATGAGGCTCATGCTGCAAGATTTGGGTTGGACAGGTAATTGTGCCACAAAATGCAAAACAAAGGTAGTAAACAAAGTGATAATGACAATAAACAAAATAATTATTGAGATGTAAGTAAATTGTTTTCAACAAGCGTGATAAAGGCAGTTAGTGATGAACTATTAACAGATTTCACGTTCAAAGCGTTCCAGTCGCGTATAGCCTGCGGAAATAATGAATACCTGAAAGTGTCAGTACGGAATGCAGACTCGTTTAGTGTGTGGGGCGGTTATGACGTGTTTTCCTCGTTTGAGAGTTCGTTATGTATCGTGGGGTATCCAGATTTAATTGATTGTTTATGAGTTGGTAAATGGTTTTAAGGCACTCTAGTTTTGCTCTGTTTTGAAGGGTTAGCATCCCGGCTTGCTTGAGTAGTTCTGTCCGTGAATCTGCTAGCCTAGCTATGTTTGCTAAAAATATATTTGAGCGCCTTTCTCTGAACACCTTCAAGTTTTTTAATCAGGTTGTTAGTGAAAGGAAACCAAACGACACTTGCATACTCTAGTACCAGTCTGACAAATGTTTTATATGCTTTATATCAGATGGTGCTAGCCTGAGGCGTCTATTAATGAAAAATAACTGTTTTAGTGCGGTTGGCGGGACTTTGTTAACGTGAGCATCCCATCTGAGTTCGGAGGTTAGTAATATTCCTAAGTATTTGTATTCACAGGCCGAAGCAAGAGGAATGCTGTTTAGTGTGTACTGAAAGAGTGATCTATGTTTCTTCCTAGTTGCAGATAATAGAACAGATTTGTTAACGTTAATAGTCATTGGCCAATCTTCGCACCACTTGGTTACTGCTGCTATGGCGTTAGTTAAAGCTATATGGTCGACGACAGAGTTAATTTCCTGATATAGTACGCAGTCATCAGCAAAAAGTCTAATGTTGTTAAAAATGCTAGCAGGAAGGTCGTTTATAAAAATTAGGAATAACACTGGGACCAAGACGCTTCCTTGTGGTACACCTGATGTGACATCAGCTGTTACAGATTTCTCGTTGTTAATTTCGACAAACTGAGTACGGTTAGTGAGGTAATCATTAATCCAGTCTAAAATAGGGCCAGTTCCTAAAGTTAGTTCGAGCTTCCTAATAAGTTTTGGGTGTGACACACGGTCGAAGGCTTTCGAAAAGTATAAGAAAACGAGGTCAATTCGTTTCTGGTGATGAATAGAGGTGGTTACATCATGCACACGTTCAATTAGTTGAGTAACGGTAGAAAGTCCCTTTCGAAAGCCATGCTGGAAAGGTGTTAGAATTTTATCTTCTAAATAGGTTGTTATGTGCTTTAAAATGATGTGCTCAAGTAGCTTGCATATTGTGCTGGTTAGTGAGATTGGTCTGAAGTTTGAGGGATCTGATTGACTTCCTGATTTATCTATTGATGTTAATTTAGCTGTTTTCCATTCTTTAGGAAGGGTGCAGGATGACAGGGATTTGTTAAAGAGTATTACTGAAAACTCAATCCACTCAGCATATCTGCGCAGGAATGTGTTAGAAATATTATCATGCCCGGGTTCTTTTTTAGTGTCTAAATTTAGTAGTAGGTTTAAGATTCCAGCTTCGGTCACAGTAAGGGGCCCTAGTTGCTTGCCGGCGCAGGGGCTATTGCGAGGTGTATTTCCATTGTCTGTAGTGAAAATGGAACAAAAGTAATCATTCAGTGTGGTTGCAGTATTTCGGTTTTCCTCCCAGGACGGATGACTTTCATTATGTACTTTAAGATTTAAGTAAAGCCAGAACTTTTGGGGAGAATTTTTTAGGAAATTTGTTAGTGTATTTGAAAAATAAAATGTTTTAGCTATTTTGATTTTAGATTTTAATTCGTTAATGGCTAATGTTAATTTTTTGTCTGTTCCTTCTGATGGGTGGCGTCGTTACGTTTTTTTCAGTTGTCGGACCTTCCGTTTGGCATGAATTACAGTTCGAGTAATCCATGGATTATTTTTTCGCGTTACTTGAGTCTTGGTAGGAACAAAGTTAGTAATGCAATACAATAGAAAATTTTAAATCTATGCAATGTAGATTTCCATATCGTTATTAGTGTCATCTGAGAGTTGACGGAACAATGATAGCTCTTCAGATAATGTGTCAAGTATGTTAGTGTCATGAGCTCGGCTGTAGTCAGGTTATGTTATTGTTAATCGGGAAGAGGGTGTTGTGTAATGAAATGGGACAGAACACATTATTAGTTTGTGGTCAGACAGGCCTTCTAGTATTTCTACGTTCACGTCATGATAAAGGAAATGATTGCTCAGGAACGCTAAATCTAATATGTTAAAGCTAGTTCCTTGTACGCCGGTAGGTTCTGTTACGATCTGCGTGAGGTTGAAAGAAAGCATTATGTCGAAAACAACTTCTACGCAAGGTGAATGATGTTGCAGTGTACTCCAGTCGATGTCAGGAAGATTGAAGTCCCCTAGCAGTATTAGTCTGGTGCCCTTAACATGACGTTGCATGTAAGTACACAATGATAAAAATATGTCTGAATCAGAACAAGGGCTGAGATAAACGCATCCAAAAATGATGGCGCTACTAGAAAATCAGATTTTGCAAAAAAATTGCTTCCACCCCCTCAACTTCAGGCGTTGTAACGAAAGGGACTTTATCTTTTATTAACAAAACCATGCCTCCGCCACGTGTCGGTCGGTCCTTACAAACTATAGCGTAGTTTGGGGGAATTATTTCGAAGTTGCTAATGTCCTTTGTTAGCCAGGTTTCCGTAATGGCTAGGAAGTCCGGCTCGAAACCCGCTAGTAATGATTCAAGGGAGCTTGTTGACAATGCTACGGGCATTTATGTTCATGAAAGTTATTTGAGATGTTTCTGGCGGCGCGGGCGTAGGGTTCGTGCTTCCATGTCCTGGTTTTTTGTTCAGTTTGAAGCACGTGCGACAGGGCACACATGTTTCTTTACATCGTCCCAAAAATATAGCTCCTCATTTATCTTTAGTTTGTCATAAACCGAAGAGACTTTATCGCCAGAATTTTTTTTGGTTTGCCGTATTTCCATAAGTTTATTCTAATGTCGTGAACGCAGGGTGAAAACTCTTCACTGATGGTAAACGCAGTCCCCTTTAGTTTGTCACAATTTCACAAAATTTTTGCTTTGTCCCTGAAATCTATAAGCTTCAGTATTTATTATTGGCCTTGTTTTGTTTTCTTTCGGTTTACCTAATCTGTGGATGCGTTCGATAGTGACTTCGTCCAATTTCAAGGAGTCTTTGACAACCTTTTTATTCACAGAGCGCTCCAGTGACTCATTATTTTTCATCTTCTTCTGACATACCATAGACTATGAGGTTCGATCTACTGGAGTGATTCTCAAGGTCGTCTAGCCTTAGTTCCAAGGATGACACCACCTGCTGTAAATTAGTGACCTGTTCCATACACGAGGAAAGCTTGTCTTCAAGAAAAGTTAAGCGCTCTAATTTGTTGTCAATTGCTGTTAACCGTTCTTCTTTTATTACTTTTATGTCCTGAGCAATCTGTTGTAGCTGTTGTGAAAGTGCTGCCATATCGGGTCCGGGGTTAGTTTCAACATCGCCGGCAAGCAATAGCAACTTTGTTACGTACACTACGTCAGACACTGTATCGAGAAGTACCACAGGGCACAGCAGCATGACAAGACAACGCTCGCTAGAACGAAAGCATTTTCCAAAACGCTTTCATACCTGCATGAGGAAGACAAGCGGATTACTCATCTGTGCGCAAGCCCAGCTGCCGTGCCGTTTGGGTTGTGATGTCTCGTCGACAGCTTTTATAGTCCAGGTGGCCCGCAGTGCCACTACGCACGACTGGAAGACTGTCCATAGTAAAGTATTTAGCACGCACAATTACAAGGACACAGTGAAAGGGGACACACGACTGCGCTGTTGCTGCTGCTAGCAGTTGACGATGGTATGTCACGGAACCAATCCGAAGATTACAGTATCGGAGGCGCCGAAGAACTGTCATTCTGGCACAGAAGCACATAGGTGGCTCAGAAGTGCTGACACGGTTGTTGGTTTCCCGCCGGCATCACCAACAGGCTGGCAATGAACTGCACGAAGAATACAAGCGGATTATCCATCTGTGCGCAAGCCCAGCACGGCAGCTGGGCTTACGAATGCTAGCTGCTTGGGCAGCTAGGATTTTCTTTCGGCCTCGCCGCCGAGCGTTGTAGCCGACAGTGCTCAGATGGCCACACTAAGCAGTTAAAGACCAACTACCATGATATCTTAAACTGCTGGATAATCTAGACATAGAGGAGCCTCCGTGCACATTTTGAAGTTTGAAACACAAGCAGAAGTGTCATGAAAAACTTTCAAAATAGCAATCTTTGATACTGAAACAAAAAAAAAACACTGCCATTACTGCTCGCCGAAAGTGACGCGTGACCTAGCGCACGGTTCCTCGGCATGATCTCTGAGTTAGCAATGATACACATGTGCAATCTCAAGGGCCATGCGGCTGTGCAGTGTAGATACTGTAGCTACTACAGGATGCTGTGATGAGCCCTCTCACCACCGAATAATGCATGCTGTCACTGGTCTCTGTGGTTCTCTAGGCATGACAATGCGAGGCTGCCCAAATGTCTGGTGCCTGCAGTGGTCTGCAGTGCACTGAAAATTCATAAAGATGGCATGCTGGCACTTGCATCGTTTGTTACACACAACAGGATGACTGTTGCTCATGACCGCCGTTTTTGTGAAACACCATATGGTGGCTGCTCGTTCATGATGGTTGGTCTCCTCTCGAAGCTTTGAACAACCAATCAAAAACATACCTTTGGATTTATGTGGTGGGCTCAAAAATATTATGAGACTAACGCTTTGACCCCCGGTTTCCTATGCATTTACGCAGACAGGAGATATACGCGGTACAACACAACAACAAAAAAGGGAGGAGGGGGGGGGGGGGAGGTGACGTCGCGTGAACATGCCATAGGCCTCCCAAAATGAGAATATTGTACCGGCAGTGCCAAGCACTGCTAAGTGATGTGATGTGGATCCTCGCATTTGTCTGTCGTACAGATTAGCCTTAACAAGCTGGGGACAGCCCACAGAAACCACCTGCCATAACGATAGAAAAGCCCTCTCGTTTTCAGGAAAAAAAACTGCAAAGGAAAACTTTCTAGGTAATACTAGAAGAGTGCCATTACACACATAGTATGGCCCACTAATAAACTGAGAACCCATTTGTATTTAGGACAACCTCGCTATTTCTTCACCTTCAGATGCAAAAAAGCACTTGATTCTATCCGACAGACATTATATTGATAAAAATTATTTTCTAGACCTTCGTATATGAACCGAGTTGTTATCAATGCTGGCATACTAATTTGGTGTTCCCTTTTAATAAGATCAGATCATACTATACATCTCAATTCCTAGGTACCTAAGTTAACGATAGCTAGCAAGATTCTTGTTATGTAATGTGAGTAGCCTCCTGAGCATTTGCAGCACCATGTTTTTTACGCAATATTTGTAAGCATAAAAGCTTGTGTTAAATTTTCTGATATTACATTCTATATACGGCCTTTCTTTTCTTGATTCGCTTAGTTTAGAAATCTACTATTCAGTATTCTCACACCCCTGATTTTAATGTTCCTGTGTTTCAAGACCAGAAATGAAAAATTTTGTTCTGGGAAAAAGAACAAAAAAGAGAAGGAAATGGTAAACAAGAAAATTGGCTCTGAATATGAAATTCAATAATAACTTTATGTATTCCTAACAAGTAGAAAAATATGTAAATGTAGCAGAAAAATACAAAAGAAAAATTATTTCCATAAAACATGCTTTAGACTACCTCCACATCACATTGTCACAGCGATGGGTGCCTACAGTTGTTTACCACTACTGGTGTGTTGCTAACAGGCACCAGGAGTTGTGTGATTTTTTTCTACTCGCACCAAGTTTCTTAGTGTAAAGAGAAAAAAACTGCCTGGGTGGCAGGTTATTGTAGCCACCAATGACTGGCTTCATCAGAAAGAGCGGGACATTGCTTTTTCTGTCCATGCGCCTACGCACCAGAGACGTCGCAATGGACTTGTTTAAAATTACGAAGAATACTTCTATGCACTTTGAAACTAGCGCTGGCGTGTAATCAAAACGAAGCAGTGTAATTTGTATCATTATCACCATTTCTTGGAAAGATGCCTCAGGGGTGGCTTGAATGGGGAGGTCCCACCATCACATGGTTTCTGTCAGGTCACTAGTTCTTCTTGAAAGCAATAGCTGGTTCATTGATGTTGAGATGTGACTGCTCTGAAAAGGGCTTAATATTATTGTGAGCATTACTGTGACAGTTTAACTTTGCCTTCAAAAGTAATTCCATGTGTCACATCTGTTGTGACACTATGCTTTGTCTACTAATACTGCCTGTTTTTTGAACTATGTACATTTGGAGTGGCCATTTAGAGACCATGTGAGGAGGGGGGCTTTTCCTTGTGCTGTTTTGACCTCTCTCTGCCTTTTATGCAGCACTGAATTCTGTATTAGCAATCTACAGTTGAACCCACTTATAACGATATTGGTTTTAACAATATATCGCTTGTAACAATGAAAAGCTGCTGCACTGTGAACTTCTGTATGTTTTCTATTGGGAAATAACCTGCTTTCTACAATGTCCCATGCCGCATTATCAGTTATAATGATGAAGTCTGGTTGCTGGGTGGCCGTGCCGAAAGTGTTTCTTCTGGATTTCTCAAGCTGAGATGCTGCCACGGCAAGCTTCCCGCATTTTTTAAAAGGTGCCTTTTGGGGCCACCAAAATGATGTCTCGGCGGAGCTCGTATGTCACTTGCCGCCCGTGACCCTTCTTTGCATTTGTTATAGCAGTGCCATTCTTGAACGCTGACAGCCATGGCTTGTTAACAACACGCGATTGGAGAGAGCAGGAAGCAGAGTTAAACAGTTAAACAAGTCAACACAATTAGAAGCCGGATGGAGGAGGTGGTGGGGAGGAGAACTGGACCTCCCTGTCATTATAGTTTTCTTGGAACAGCTACGACATCCCCCATTTTGATTTTTTTTCGTTCAACCCGGTTGTAACAATTATCGGTTATAGCAATGGAATTTTCGTGGCACTCGAGTATTGTTATAAGTGGGTTCTGCTGTATAGGCTAAATGTTAAACCCCAAATAGATCACACTTGCTTGATTTAAGAAACAGTATGCCAGCCATGCATTAACACTTAATCAGCATGTGTTCTGGCCACTTCATTTATCTGGGAAAATACAGGTTTCTCTGTGGAAGTTTGTGTGCTGTCAACACATTAGCCGTGCATGATTTTTAAACGGTTGCTAGTATGCACATTAATGCACCCATAAACTTTGTCCATTCTTCCTCAAGCACAATCTCGCATGCAACACTTTTTAACTTTGGTATAAAAAAAAAAAAAACCTGGAGGAGGCAATCTGCAGCTGCTAATGGAATAGTGAATCTAGCTTCCAACCTAGCAAAACACACTGGCATTTATATGAAGCCAAGAGGTAATGAAGGCAAAGAAAGCATAAAGGAATTTAGCTGTGTAGGTTTTTATTTGAGCTGTAGAATTAATTATGGATGAGGGTTAAATTTGTGATAAATATTGTGTTTGTAACGAGGGGTAGATATTTCAGTATGGTTGGTCCCACTCATAGGTGCCAACAACGGCGGTGGCTCCGGAGCTAAAGCCCAAGCCCCCTCCAAACTTTCTCCCCCCCCCCCCTGGCGATGCCGAAGCCTACCACCTCCCCAAGCATCATTACTTCTGTTGCCCACATCATTGTAGATTTCTTTTGAGTTGCCTCTACCTTTTCACTTAAAGGGACAACTGATCAGAATATGTTGTGAGACGACGATGGAAATGAAATGACCAAGCTGTTCACGATTTAAGTAGGAATTATAATTTTAAATTGGCAAAGAAAGTCTCAAAAACTAGTAACTGGCGAGGCCTGGCACTGTATCTTGGTACTTCAGATGCATTCTATGAGATAACTGAATGGAAGTCTACTGTTAAAAGTACAGCATAATTATTGCTTAACATTGCAATTGGTATATTATTGGACACTCGCACATTATTCTATGCTTCGGAAATCATAAACACACATGAGGCTACAGCAACACGCTGAACTCCATATCACATGTGAAGGCTTCGTTTTGTTTTCGATCCAGTTGGTTTTGTTTTGACTTAAATACCTGAGCATTTGGACAGGAAACCATGAAAACACATAGCTATTATTGCAGATATACTTTAACAATTAACAATTCAGAAAACATGAATTGCAGGAGCGTCGACTTGATAAGCAAAATCATACTTTGTCACAGCTACAGCCACACTTGTCGTCTGCCTCCCAGTAATACCGGTGTATAATCGCTATAGCGCTCGCCTATCACCATTTTCAGCATGCTTCCAGTAAACGACTACATCCTCACTGCAGATAAAAAAATTCTAATAAAAAATGTTCCACGGCGTTTTTCTCATTAGCACTTCACGATTACACACCCTGACCAGTAATCTCTCCATTGCATTAAAAAAAACATGGGTGCCATGAAAATTGGTTGTCAATCCAGGGTGTCTACCAACCGGGTAAACCAGGAATTCTCAGGAATTTTGAATAGTCTGGAAATACTCGGGGAACTTGTGCTTCTATCAGGGAAAATTACCTGTAATTTTGTTGAAAGGGCACGAAGGTCGCGCTTATGCTGGCTCAAGTATCACAGAGGAATGGCAACGAATCGTGTTTGACGCTGTGTCATCGGCTGGAGGAGTTGCCAATGTACAGTCAACGACCGATTTTCCGGACGCCCGATTTTTGGGACAAGCCCGATAATTCGGACGGCTTCGCGGCATTACCACATGCCTCATAGAGTCAATGTTTAAGAACGCCTGAAATTTCGGACGCAAGAACCCTTCACCGTCCGATTTTCCTGACTTTTTTTCAGTTACCGCAGGTCCCAAACGGCATTAGTCAAAGCCACCACCGCCACCGTTTTGGTTATCTCGCCGCCTCGAATTGGCGCTCTCGCACGCAGATCCGCTGGCAGTCGTAGCCACTACCGCGGCAACGCTAAAGCAAACCACTTCGGCGTTCGCTATTAAGCTTCTTACCGTTCGGTGCCGTGTTTTTTCATTGAAAGAATTCGCCGCTGTGAGCAGTGGCTCGACTCCGCCTTTGTAATCTTCGCGATTGGCTTTGAAGCTCGGAAAACACGGGGCGTTGCTAAATGCCGGTTTTCGAAAGTCAGCTTCGCCTCGATACAGGAGTGTTACGCGGTGAAGCATACGTTAAGTAGTGCGGTGAAGTTTAGGCGTGGGAAAGGGGTCACGTTCGGGTCACGGGAAACAGTATGTATTCCTTAATTATACACACGTGCACCCGCCCTCTACTGTCACAGCGCGAGCACCGATATGCCTAATAAGTGTACTGGCAGGTCTTCAGAGCTTTTTCGAACGTGCCTATGGCGATTTGAGCCCTGAAGGGCACTGAAAGACATGCATTCATTTTTTCGGACTGCCTGATTTTTTGGACGCTTTCACGGCCCCTAGGGAGTCCGAAATATCGGACATTGACTGTACAACTGACCAAGAGGATGCTTCAAATGGTCTGTGGGGTGAATGCGTGGCAAAAGGAGGACGACAACATAAAGGACTGACACAGTGAGGAATGAACGGGGCAAGAAGTGTGCCACCGCTTCTTCGAAGGAGCTTGTGCTCAAGAAGTGAAGGGTTGGCTGACAAATAGATGCAGGTGTCCCTCATCCAAACCAAAACAAACTCTTTAAAGCAGTGAAACACAACAATGAGGCGTTGTGCATGGACTTAAAGTACGTCAGGACAGTTGAGGTTGACTTTCCAGCTGCTTACTTGTGACAAAGTTAGGGCCTCGTACCAATGAGCTTGCTATCACTTGATATAGATAGCTCATATTCGAAAATATTTGCTTCTGTATGCATCTATCTTTACTCATATTTGAAAATGTTTGACTCGATTTGCAATGGGCTTTACCATTTTTTCGAAAGATATTTTATTCGCTGTGCATATTACTTACCCTTCCCTCCTGTTTCTTTTTGAATAAAAGATACACTACTCCTTCTATTCAAACTAGATTAATTAATTTTTTTACTTGTTAACATGCTTACTTGAGAGTGAATGCATTGGGTGTCCTGGGCGTCGGCCTGTCTTGACATAAAACATATTCTGTGTCACTCATGGAATTGTGCGAAGGCACTCAAGGAAAACCTGGAAAACTTAGAGAATTTGGAAATGTCATTTTGGTAGACACGCTGCAGTCCCTTTAAAATTTTATTGTGGCTTAAAGCTTACTGCATCATTGTTGGCATGGATGTGCACGACTTTTAATTCACACTTTCGCTTCATTTCTGCAAATCTTGACAATAGGAGGACAAGCGCATTAGAAGCACCAGCGATGGCCACCTCATCCATATTTTGTGGCTTCAACATTTTTTATAAATTTGCACTGTGAACACTATGCACAGACACAATATATATATATATATATATATATATATATATATATATGTACACACACACACAGGACAAAATTTATTATATATTTAAAGAGAAGGAGGTAGCCAACTAAAGATTATTTGTAATGGTATGGATAGCCTATGCCTAGAGAATGAATATGTAGATGTATGTCCACCTCGGTTCAGATTGCTTATCGTGCTTCTTTTTTTTTACTCTAAAAAAAACCTGCTGACTTCAGTGACAGTTTCGGCAGAGTCCTCAATCAATGGCGTGTGAAATGCACGTGATTGATATGTGTGTCAGTATCGCTTCTCTTTCCAGGGCTCAATGTTGACTCATGAAAAATAACTTTTCTAATGATGTACAACATTTATCAGGGATGGAAACATCACCACTTGCATGCAGAGGTCCAAAATATATATATATATATATAATTCACTCATTAACCGTAATGAGGCCATGCTGGATTCACTCAAAATCGGAATCAATAGCAGTCATGCGCAGCAGCACTCAGACTCACAGTAAAAAAGGAAAAAAGAGGCTGCAGTTTCGCTAGAAAGGCAATGCAGTATTAGTGATAGCAAAGCACAGGACAATTACACGAAGAAAGATTCTTATGGTATAAATCTGTGTAAGGGCTGCAGCCCCAACTTGACAGCCACTATTTTTACAAAAATTTAACCAAGAACCGAGACAAAGATGAAGTGACTGCGAGCCAGAATGCTATTTTTCTAGCTCAACGATTTTCGCCTGATTTCTGTGTATATCACGGGGAAGCCGTCATGGGTTGTGGCACAGATGCAAGTTGATGTCCTCACACCTCTGCTAGGGATGGTGACTTCAGTGGTAGCTACGTCTAGGAAGCGGACTGGCCTCCAGAGCGGCACCCACCACGACGATATCAATGTCTACGTGCTCAACTGTGAGGACTTCTCCGATGACGACTTTCAGCTTGTGAGTAGCCACAAGGTGAAACGAAGAAACATCAGGGCCTACCTGTCTTCAAGCGTTCGACTGTAGGACCAACTCGGAATACTTTAGTCAGTACGATTCTATTAGTACCGAAACTCCCTACCGACAAGCTAAAGTGTCTCAACAGACAGTCTGTCTTGATGCTCGTTGAAGCAGTGATGCCAAATCAAGTCACGGACGTCAGAGTCAACACACAAAAAGACAACCATTACACTCTGTGAAGATGGAATGGCAGCGAAAGCCAACGACAGTCAAAGCTGTCAAACGAAAAGCAAAGTGCTTTCGCTGCCATTACATCTTCACAGAGTGGAATGGTTGCCCGGATTCGCAATTGTATCAGCATCACGAGAACATTCTTCGTCGGTGGTCGCTTTGCGCCGGCGCCGTTTACAGTCTCATTGCTGTTCTCTTCGACGTTCCTCGTACGCATGTTGTTCTTCAGGTATATGAACTATACGTGTCCACCCCATCGATAGCGTAGCTGTTTTTAGCGCTGATACATCTCCTGCTTATATACTGTGATAACCTTGATGTTACACAATTTTTCCACGGCGAGCATTCTAATCTGTTCCGCATTTTGACATTGCGCCACCGCTGCACCCATACGTGAACACACACAAAGCAAACAAAGAAACCCATTGTGTATGGGTTTGTTAGAAATCACTAAGTCTGTTTCTGTTTCCAGACGCCGAAAAACTACGGAAGGTTAGTCATATACAGCTTTTGCTGTAAAATGTTTTGACTATTGACATTGTACATGAGACTGCACAGTGAACTTTGAGCGAACTTACGGAACCTGGCGGCATGAAGGTCCGCTCGTATATTCCTCTGGACAGTGACATAACTTCTGGTGTCATCTACGACGTGGATGTCTCCATCTCCAGCACTGCCTTGCCTATACTAGTGAAGCCAGCTGTTGATGACTTTGCCATAACTCACGTGTCTCGACTCGACGCATCCCGCTGTGTGAAGGTAATTTTCAAGGACAAATCTTTTCCCTCACACGTCAAGGTGGGCCACTTTAGACGCCCCGTACGACCATTTAACCAAAGGCCACTCCAATGCCACAATTGCATGAGGCTGGGGCATGTAAGCGCTGTCTCCAAGTACACGAGAGTTTGCTCGTGCTGCACAGAGCCCCATGCTGCAGATTGCTGTGTAGACACGGTTCTCAAAAGCCTCAATTGCATTGGGTCTCGTGATGCTACCTCAAAGGACTGTCCCAAAATGAAGAAGGAAAGGGAGGTCTTGAAGCAGATGGCAAGAAACAGCTTGTCTCGTCGGGAAGCTGTTGTGGCCCTTAGAAAGGGACACTCCCATCGCCATTGGACTTCAAAGAATGCCGATGCCTCCGTGAAGAGCGCGCTACATCCTACAACTCTTCCTACTCTGCCACCTAGGCCTGGTGGAGTCGAGTCTAAGGTCGTGCCGCTCAACACTAATACTGAAGCTTGGCTCACACTACCAAAGCAACAGCCCCCGCCACAGCTGAAGCCACAGCCAAAGCAACCGCTGGGGCCACAGCCGATGGCACAGCTGAAGCCACAGTTGTAGCCACTGCTGGGGCCACAGACAAAGCCATAGCCGGAGCCACGACTGATGCCACAGCCGGAGTCACAGCCGGAGCCATAGTCACATTAAAGGATACAGCACACCGTGATAGAGTCCACTGTGCTGACTCCCGATAAATTGTCTGAGGAAGACCGACAAGTAGTTGTGATGCTTCGGTCCCTCATAAATACCCTTGGTGTACTATTCAGCAAGTTGCATACTCTGTCAGCACGAAGTGCAGTGCAAGTGCTGGATGCTCTTCATCCAGTTCTTGCAAGTCTTGAGTAAGCCCCATAGCTCATCCCCAGCCTTTATTCGTGCAACGACCACTGGCTCTTTGGTCATACCAGATGTCATCAACGCAGATCACCAGCTATGGAACTCCACTTTGGTGCCACTGTGCTTCACTGCACATACAATCATCACTTCCTTCTTCTTTTCTTCCCTTTCCCCCTTTCCCTCACCCACAGTGTAATGTAGCAAACTGGATGCTTGTCTGGTTGACCTCCCTGCCTTTGCTCTCTTTGTTTCTCTCTCCAACCAAGAAGCAATCGCAATCGGTGCGCTGCTTTCGATTGCACTCGACGGCGAATTTTTGTACGTCGCTACTAGATGGCGAGAGGAGGTGATCACAGAGGTTTACGGTGGATTTCATACTTGTAGTTGAAAAAAATTAGATTAAATCGTCCATTCCCATCAAAATCATGACAAAAAAGCATGGCCCCTACATGAGTTTATATGTTAATTACAGCAGCCATATAAATTGTAATAAACATTCACCTAAAAATTAGAATAACAAGTGTAATGTACTGCACGGACTATGTAAACCTGCAAATATCTCACTGGATGACCATAAGCACTTGCTGTCACAACACTGGCGTTATAAAGAACTCTGGAAGCAGGGGTGAATGGTTTGTATAACCGCGTGATTCATCATGACTCCGAAAATTACCGTATTTACTTTCATAATGAATGCACTTGCGTAATGAACACAGCCGCCACTTTTCCAATCAGAAAGTGTGTTTTTTCTTTTTCTCACATAATGATCACACCCTGAACTTGCTGCCGTGAAGCAGGAAAGAGGTAATACGATTCGGCGTCTAATATGGTGTCCAGCGGGTGCGACTGTGTCCGACGCCATGTCGGACGTCGAATCGTACTGTGTCTCCTACTTTTATTGCGATAGTAATTATATGGACACTCCAGGTGCATGTTTGCCGTCGTTGCTGCTGCATGCCACATGGTGTAGGTGTGAGTGCAAGCAAGCGAGGGAAGCCAACGATTGTGGCTCAATCTTGCACGCCGTCTTTCATTACGCAAAAGGCTCCTTGGGGGAGGGAGGAGTGGCAGCGTTGTACTTTGGCAGCAACTACATATGGCACAACCACGCCCGAAGGCCGCTGATGATCACTGCTCAATCTCCCACATACAAGGGAGGAAAGTAAGAAGTAAACACACCGTCTTCATTAGCGTGCATGCCACCAGGGCTAAGGAGGGGGGTTGCATGGCGTTTTACTGCGGCAGCAACTGTGCATTGCTATGCATTGCGCGGCTGCAGCGCACCCTAGCTTCAAAGCGATCTGCGTCAGGGCCTAAGTCGATGGCAGCTCATACCATTGTGCATGCTGCGTTCTCGCCGCTCAATTTGCGTTGAAGCGAATGTTTGCAAGTTTATCTGGCCGATAAAACTACTATCCTTACTTCATGTAGCAGTCTACACATTTGCTATCGCAATTGACGGTACACATTTCGGGTGAAACTTACTTTTTTAGAGGTGGCCGCAAAAAAAGAATTTTTTTCGAAATTTTACCTTGCATAATAAATGCATCCCCCAACTTTGCCCATATTTTCCGGGAAAGAAAGTGTGTTCATTATGCGAGTAAATACGGTAGCTTCATCATCATCATCTGCCTATTTATATGTCCACTACAGCAAGGCCTCTGTTAGGGATCTTCAATTGCCTCTGTCTCTTAACTTAGATGATGCGATCTGCAACACTAGGGTCACGAAAAGACAGCGTGGGAAGGAGGACAGTGTGCATGAAGTTAGCAGCCATCCCTGCTTGCCCTTTATCATTGCATCCACCGATGATTACTAGCAATGAGATTTGGCAGCAGGCTGCGTAAGGGTTAGCAGCGCGCAGTCATTCGCAGCTACAGAAGGCCTAGAGGAGAAGACGCGCGCTTTCCTTTCAAAACGCGCATTTGATCACGTGAGCGTGTGGGAAAATAATGCCCATCAAGCCGCCATCCTTTTCGACTTACTGTTACATGCTTTTTCTCACCCCCACAGTGTATGGGTTGCTCATTCATATAGCCTTTGGACTTTATACAGAACATCGCAGCAAAATTTTGCCTGGAGTGTTGATATAATTGCTATTGCAATAAAATTTAAAGAATTGAAAACGTCTCGAGCTCGCTTCTACCGCGGCTGCGAACGTCACAATGTGCACTGGCTAAAAACACAGCATGAGCACCAATGACAAAGCCAACAGTGAGCAAGTTGCTTATTGGTAGTTCACCAGAACCAACTGACGCTGAAAAGGAAGCGTATTTTCAACTGTATAAGCACGAGTGACTACATAACACTAGGCATGCGGGGACACAGTGCACGCAATCTATACTGTTCCTACTTGCTCTCTGATCCTTTCACGCTTTTGAGATATTGCTGTGTCTTATTTATGTATTGGTTTATTTGTTAATATGGTCTATATGTTCACCTGATAATTTATTGCTCTATAATCCTTTATTCTGGTGCCGGGAAATAAAAGGACCCAATGGCATAAGGCTTGCGTCGACAAGTTATGAAACTATTGCGTTACGGAGTCGCATTGTTTGTTTATCTAACAATTCTAGTCATAAGTTGTGTTCAGAAATTGTTATACATTGCATAATTTTTATACATGTTATTTCTTATCGTCTCAACTGACCTCATCAGGAAGATATTTCTTGACTGTATCTTTGAGTATTAAAGCTTTCGTTTATATATATTTGCACGACTTCATATGCACAAAACACACACACACACACACACACACACACACACATATATATATATATATATATATATATATATATATATATATATATATATATATATATATATATATATATATCCCTAATGTATTTAACTGAATCCGCATGTTGCATAGGTCATTCGAGAGTCGCCAGTCTCTTGGTGGTGCGAGGGTACTGAAGCTGTGAAATTGAACTGTCTCCTACTATGGGGTCTTCTAAATATTCATATAGGGCTGTCTATCACTGCAGTGAACAATTTTTTGAGGTCACACGAAGTTTATTCAAGAGCAACTGTTATTAAAGGTTGTGTGTGTGTGTGTGTGTGTGTAATGGCTGGGGTTTGGAAAAAGCTGGCCGGGCCCCAGCGCACCCCCCGAAAAATGAGAACTTTCCATTGCTGAGCATTATATCTCGTTTTGTGCTCTTGGCTCAACTTTCTGATGAAGGGTGGTTTTGGAGAGCCACAGAGGGGCTGGACTTAGTACATGCAGTCTGAAATATGGCTATGGGAGTGCAACAGGGCCAAGAGTTGCCTAGTTCATTGGCTGTGTCATGCGCCACTTGACTTTTTTGCCCACAAGCATGTTGTGTGAATCTGCTTGCAGATAGTTTGAATGTGCAAAGTTGCACAAAATAGTCAAAGGTTAAGCAGCGCCAAATGCATAAAATCATGCCTGCTGCCACACATCTTGCAAACATAATGAACTGTGCTAAAATTTGTCATGCTGCTATGTCAGTTAGCTTTGCTTAGGAAGAATGGAAGGTAAGGCTCAAGAATGTGGTTTCATATCCTCCAAATTCATGCCATATATTCATGCTATGTCAAATACTTGGACTATCAATACACCTGAACTTCCTTTTAGTTTCATTTTAATTTATTCCTCATGCCAATATCATCTGTGTGGGATGGCACTGATAACATAATTTTTTGATGTCATATATTTTGCAGTTGTGAATTTGGGAGTATCTTTCTCTAGCTAAAGCCTAACATATTTCATTTTATATTTTACTGTACTGCCACGTCAGGTGGGCTGCAATGAAAGTGAATGTCTCAGCCGTAGTTTCATTCTCGGCTGCTTAGCTGGGCCAAATGGTGCTAGTGGTGGTAATGGTGCGTCAGTTTCCATGGGCAACACCGTTTGGAGCGCATTCGGAGCGCATTTTCTATGCTGATCCCAGACAGCAGTCTCCGACTGGTGGCACCTCAGCGAATGACAGCATTTTCGATGCATGCGGCAGGCTGCACCTTTTTTTGGTACTGCAGTCACTTTATTTTTAGTAATCAACAACAGACTGACCCCCACTAGCTGTCACCACAATTTTTTGTGGTGTGTGGAGCTGTTTTGAGAGTAGCATTGGTACCTATGTTTCACTTTTGGGTTTCTAAAATGCGCTATGTCAAACCTGTATGCTTAGCAAGGGTGGCTAATTTCGCTATATCAAATAAGTTATATTGTAAATGAGATTGGGGTGTTTTCAAGGATTCTTCTTAGCTGATTTCGTTTGGGTTTGGCATACCTGGGATCTGGGTATCTTTCAACCATGGTCCAGAAAAAAACAAGACCCTTTCATGCCTCCAGGGCATCGTAGTGAGTCACAAGAGGTATCAAAATGCAGATCTCAACAAGACAAGAGGTGGCAATTTGTCACAGAGTAGGCAGAATTAACGGTACTGGCATAATTAGCACCATTACAGTAAAATATTAATCACATTCTACTATGCCCCTGTAAAGAGTGCTCCACTGTAGATATAGAGATGTTGAGGGAAAGCCATCTACGGCACACTTTTGGGAAATGGAGCAAGTAGCAGGGCAGGGCTTGCACCAGGTAAAGATGTCTGGAAGCCTCCTTTGATGGTGCCCAGAAGAAGCAAGAATTGGTCGCAGAATAAGTAAAATCAATGGTATGTAATTAGTGCCGATGTAGTGGAAAATTAACCTTATTGCACCATAGACGGTTATATCATCTGGTTCAGCCCACGTGGCCTCTTGGTCAAAAAAGAAAGGGTCAACCAACTTTCGATGCTGAAGAAGACAAGGTGGGCATAATTTTGTGTGAGATACGATATGAATAAGATACGAGATGAATTAATAATGAACATGAAAAACTGACAGAGATATATCTGAAACGCCATGTACGTCGATCTTATCTTCTTTAGTGTCACCACTTGGCTTACCCTTTCCTTTTTCTTTCTTAGTGTTTTTTTATCAAGAAAAAGGGAAAGTTCGTCTAACATCCTCCTTTTCTTTTCATTTACAGATGAAATGCATTATTCTCGGGAAAAGATGAAGGCAGATGGAGAGTTCTACTCAAAGGAGAAGCTTGCAGAGGCAAATAAGGTTAGCATCAGCATCTTATTCATACTTTTTTCCTTTTTCTTACACAGCAGTTGCAGAATCTAAACAATTGTGGTACATGAACTGCCTGGCAGTGTGCTCTTTGTTGTGGCCAGCCATTAATTTTAAATCCCTATGCACACTATTACAAATTACATTGCACATCTTAATGGCTCCTTTTCATTGCATTAGCTATTGTATGGATACTTAAGGTGAATTTTCGCTGTCACTGTGATAGTTCACATAAAGTGCAAGTGGGAGGAGAATGACCAACCCATGCACCAAATAAGAGAAAAGGGGGTTAACTGAGGGGCCCGATTTTTATTAGTCATATCATAAGAAACCAACAAACACTGACACCAAGGAGAACATAGGGGAAATTGCTTGTTCTTAATAAATGAAATAAAGAAACGATAAATTAATGGAAATGAAAGGGGATGAAAAAACAACTTGCCGCAGGTGGGAACCGAACCCACAACCTTTACGTGCACCGTATGCGGTGGGTGTGAGGACAAGAATGCGAGGGTGGGCTGAAAAGGACGGTGACTTGATATACACCACCTTCCCCCGTGCTCAATGTTGGATGTTGGAGGTCGCATGATTGTGCACTTGCTACTTGGCATTGTCGGCCATTCCAATCAAGAATGAGTACATATTGGTGAATGCAAAGCGCAGGCATAACAAACACAGCCCTGTTTCCTTACTTTGGGGATGACCATGTTACAAGCGTGATTGCATAAAAGAGTTGAAGGAATACATCTGATAGTGAGTGAAGTGCTATTTCTACAATGTCATATTATAGACTAGCTAGTGTTAGGGCTTGGCTGTGTCAGTCCTTGACGAAGGTATAAAAAGAAGGATTGTCAGACTTTCGTGTGCTTTTCTATCAGCTTCATATTGCTGGAGATACCACAATGACTTGGCAGTCACTGAAGCACGATGTCGTATTCTTTCGCAATCACATGCTGGTGCATTTCTCGTCTCTCAAACACAAGTTCACAGGAACCATGACAAATAGCCAACAAAAGGCACTGTAGGCTTGTCTTTGAGTCGCAGAATATTGTCCACTGATTAGCCAGTTGTTGGTTGATATAACAGATTTACCTGATTCTAACGCGCCCCGAAATCTAATACTCAGCCAATTTTCATGGCTTTAAAGAAAGAAAATAAAAGTGCACCAGAATTTAACGTGCCCCCGATTTATAAAGAAAAGTATTGCATGCCCCCACATTTGCGATCATAAAGAAACGAGACGTGCAGAATTTACTTTCACAGAAGGGAAATAAAAAAAAAATTCTATTCATAATGAAAGTGGCGCTTTGTTGTTGCCATTTGCTTGCAGCCGCGAATGTGTCCAAATCATTGGGCTTGTCCGAAAAACTGGGCATTCAAAGAATCGGTTCTCATCGGAGAGCAATCTCCTAACTCATAAATGTTGTGACTTTAGAAATATTTTTCATGATGCTGATTGATCATCATGGGATGTTGTGAATTGCACTGAAATGGTGGCATGAGGCGTTGGACCTTTGTGCAGAATTTGAGTGACATTCTGTTTTGTATTTTAGGCATTCTCCATGTGCATGCCACACACTCAACAATGAATGGATCTGATGCTGAGTCAGCAAAGAGTGAAATTTGCTTGGGGTTTGATATCTTTTTAGGAAAATTTTTTCCTCAGCATGATACTTTATGCTCTGCTCTGAGTGTCTGTGCTGCATGCTTGTTCATTGCTTTCTGGACAGTGATGCACAAAAAATAAGGTGATATCTTGTACAGTCAAGGCGTGTCTACATCATTTTTCTTAAATATTTGCTTCTTGTCATCCCCATGCATGTGCTATACTACCTCCTTTACTTTTTAGTTTTAATGGATTTATAAAGAAATTGCCTGTGTCAGATAACAAATGTGGCTCCACTATTCAAGGGTATTTCTAGAAGAGGCAGAAATTACCTCTATAAGAAACCACTATGTCCAGATATCTAATTACGATGCACTAATTAACTAATTAGTGTTGACTTTAGCGCATATGTTGTAATAGAAAAATTGAAACTGAGCAGTAGTAGTAATAGTTTCTGCTGAGCAGAAATCCTAATACTAGCATCTGTCCCAACTGGAAATCTTTTTCTTGTTTCTTTTTTTTTTCTTTTCTTCTTTATGATGCCACTGGTGGTTCAGGCACATGCAGTGCTCTCTTGGTGCAAGATGGGTGCTCGGGTGCCTGGAGCTATACCACTGACAGAGACCAATCAGTGCACGCAGTTGTCCAATCGTCGCGATGAGAGGGCTTGTGGCAGCCGCTGTATCTATGCTACCATATTTTTGCACCTATAACCCACAACAAAAATGCCAATACCTTAGCAGCAAAGTCGGGGTATGGGTTATATGCAAATTTTACCTTGAAGTGTGGCTTCACGGTAGTGCGGTGCACGCTGCCATCAAGCCACGCATCTAGGCCTGGTTCTCTGCCGTTTAGTTGCGTTATTGGCCAAGGAACTCTACCCTATCCTCACCCTTGCCTGCTGAAGCTCCCCTCTGCTCTCCATGGTCACCTATTCTGCTCCTCTTTACGCCATTTTGCATTTAGTAGTTGGCGAATAGCGCATGCAGCACCAGCACTGGCAAACTAGAACTCGGATCATAATGAGCTGCACTCAGCAGCCATCTTCGCGCAGCAAAAGCTGATGATAAACCTTCCACATGACAGAGCAAATCGTGACTTGAGCTTGCGTATCATGTCATAAGTACGTCACCTGTGCCTACAGTGCTTGCTCAGTCTGCATGAAGCACTTCGCATTATGGCTCAGTCACCATGGCCCATGCAAGGGCTGCGCCATCTGTGCTTTCATCCTTTGTTGTGCAAATATTAGCTTTGAAGTGATAATATTCACGTCACATGCCATGTGACTCATTTGTCCAGGATCACATCTGTTGTGTGAATCCATCAACATCGCTGAAGTGGCAGGGGGGAGGGGGTGGGTAGCTGAAGAGCTGCTGACTGGAGATATGATGTAGACAAGTCATGCATCCACAAGCGGGGACTTTTGTAAGGATTTTAGGATTGTTGTATGCAGTTGTTTCTGCGGGTTATACGTGTGGATATTTTTTTTCTTTCCAGGTTGTTGTAATTGAGGTTGCGGGTTATACATGGTGGCAGGCTATATGCAGAAAAATAAGATACGCAGCATGCCGATGTAATCATGGAGGTCACATTCAGCGGACACACCTAAGCGCAAATGGTGTGTGCTGACCAAAAGTGCGAAGATTAAATAGTCTTTTGGTATTTTTGAGATTGCAGACATGTATTTTCATTTACTTAACTCAAATTATCAATAATTGTATTACTGAGAATGTTCTTGCCGTCATGAAATCAGGCAATACAATAGAACCTTGGTAATTCGTACTCGGTTAACTGGGAATCCCGGATACTTTGTATTATATGTGTGTTCCCGAATTTCTATCTGTATACTTAAACGGGTAATTGGTGCGGCCAGTCCGCAGCTTCCTTGTTAATTTGCATACTTGGTTGCGGCTTCCAAGCTATGCAGTAGGAGTTGCCAGTCTCGGAGGCTTCAACTAACTTACAATCTACGCAATTTTTTTTATAGAACGGGCGGGTCTCAGAGGTCATGCTTTTCCAGCTTTGTGGGCCTTGTTTCGTATTGTCAATTAGATCTTACTTGGGGAACGTTGTGCAACTGCTGTATTTGTCTGCGCCTGCGCATTTTTCATTGTGAGTTGTGTAACTGTGCTGTGCTCAGAAGATGCCGAAGTACTGGAGTTGGCCGCTGCAAGAAAAGGTTTGTTTGATTGAAGAGGCCAGCAAGTCAATGGCATCAGAAACTACTCTCGCCTAAAAGCAACACGTGCCCTTGTTAACTCTGTGTAACATCATCAAGAAAAAGCCGAAAATACTTGATGTATACAGCAAGATGCACTCAGCAAAGCGTACACGAGTGCATGCACCTACATATGCTGATGTCGAAGAGAAAGCGAATGCAGCCCGCCTTCCCATCAATGGGACCATTTTGCAGGAGAAAGCTTACCAGCTGGCTCTGCAACTTGTCCATACAGAGTGTAAATGCGGCAATAGGTGATTCTGTTGCTTCAAGGATCGCAACACTTTAGCATTCGTAACTGTTTGTGGTGACTGTGGTAGTGGAGACCAGAGTGTTGTTGATGGCTGGAGGCAGCACACCTTGACTCCACTACTCGCCAAGTACGACGTAGCAAATGTGGGCAGTCTTGATGAGGCTGCTCTGTTCTACAAAATGCTGCCCACGAAGACGTTCACTGTGAATGAGGCAGACATTAAGGGGCAGGAACAAAACAAAAGACAGACTCACTGTTTTCTTTGGTGCGAACATGTGCATTCAGCACAAACTGCCGCTGCTTGTTGTTGGCAAGACGGAGAAACCTCGTTGTTTTAAAAATACACGACTGCCACCCAAGGACGACCTAATTTATAAGAACAATAAGAAAGCTTAAATGACAGTGTCAATTTTTGCAGAATACGTGCAGCACCTTGACCGCAAGTTTGTGGCCTTGAGGCATAATGTTCTGTTCGTCATTGATAATTGCCCAGCCCATGGCAACATTCAGAACCTGCAGGCAATTACTGTATTTACTCGGTTCTAACATGCCCTCACTTGTAATGCGCACCTATTTTCTGTGACTAAATAAGAGAGGAAAAAAAGAAACGCCCTCGATTTTAATGCACACCCGTTTGCAACGACCTAAAGAAAAAGAAAGGTCCTTTACAGTACCGCGCACCTCATTCTTTCATACAGGAATACAACTTTTTCTCATTTGGAAGAACAATAATTTACTCCTAACGTGCTAAACTTGCAATAAATAAAAAAGTCGCAGTTTCACCCGAAAGGCGAAGCATCGATTACAATAACAAATTAGTAGACAGCTATATGAAAAGTAAGGATAGCAGTTTTATTGGCTGATGAACTTTTAAAAATTCGCTTACTAACTAAATCAACAAGCATGGTGTCACACGCACACAAGCAAGCATGAACACATCTCGTGCAGTGACCACGGAAACTCTTTATCAAAATGCTGGGGTGGGGAAGTGCGGTAGCAGGAGCGAGTGAATTGACCTTTGTGCAGACCCCCACTTCAACGCGCACTAAGCGACGAGAACACAGCACGGTGCACCTAGATACATAGACTCTTGTCTCCATTGCAGATCACTGTCAAGATAGGGGCCGCTTGGCCACACCGTACGTAGCAGCCGCCCGAGTAAAGAGCTACTCCTGTTAGCACCACTCCCGTATGCAAGTTTCGGGAACTCCAAACACCCGTGATGGTGGCCCGATTTCCATTTGTCTCCGCACATGTGATTACATTCCTTTGAATTGCGGCATCGTGATGAACTCGGCATGTCTTTGCAATCGGTGCTTCCATGCTGATAGAGCAAATGCGGAAAACGGGAAGACCAGCAAGACGGATGGTGCACTAACCTGAGCACACATACTATGGCACATAGAGAAATCTACGGCATGTAGGCTCAAAGCGCATGTAGGCTCAAAGCGCATGCGAGGCAGCCATTTTTAAGTGCCGATGGCGATATGGTAACGCAGATTTAGGGTCGTACTAGGTTCTAATGCGCAGGCTATTTTTGGACCCGTTTTATCGGAAAAAAAGTGCGCATTAGATTTGAGTAAATACGGTAAGCTGGTATTTCTGCCTGCTAACATGACATCACTATCGCAGCTGATGGATCAAGGCATTATACTTCATACGAGGAAAATTTATCACTACAGTTTGTTGAAACAAATGCTCCTTTGCTACGATAACGGCAACGAGTATTCCATTGACCTCCTCGGTGCAATATGCTTCATTGTTCATGCGTGGAGGCAAGTGGAGGCCACGGTTATTCGACGGTGTTTTGAGCATGCTGGATTTGTGAAGGAAGTTGCCACCACCACCTCCGCTGACTGTGCTGTCACCTGCCCGTTTTATGAGGAAGGGGAGACTCTTTGCACTCTATATGAGGCCTTACACACCGAGGATGGAGAGTGCAGTGCATTTGGCTTCTCTGATTATTCGAATATCGAGAGCACAATGCTTACATGCTACACTGACCTCGACAGCGAGATCGCTGCAAGAACACTGACTCGGCCACTAACACTTAAGACAGCGAAGATAAGCCCGCCTGCGCGCCTCCTTTGGCAGAAGTGATCGATGTACTGATTGTTGTGCACAGCTTTGTTGAATACAACGGTGGGAAGGCTGAGATTTGCACCTCTTTGACCAGCTTGAAAACACTATTTTTAGTGCAGGAAATTACCAAACACGTCAGTGTTGTATCAAGGAATTCTTTTCCAAGTATGTGGACATATGACAATAAAGGTATGCCGCCCAGTTATCACGTTTACTGGATGATTTCCTAGCATTCACATTGGTTAGGATAATTGGGAATCCCTCTCAATTGGGAATCCCACTTAGGATATTTCTCTCGGTCCCGAGGCCTTCCAATTAACGAGGTTTTACTGTATTTGTTGGTGGGTTTGTCTGCTTGCGACATAGCTACATGACAATATTTCAGAGAAGAGAGGAAACGTCTTTTCACTGTTTTTGACACGAGATTGTGAATTCTCCGCTGTATGCAGTGCAATAGTACTTGCATGGTTCACAGGAGCCTTGTTTAGAGATCAGCAATGTTTTCTTATATTGTGTTTAGGAAGGGTTTCAGGGCCTCTTTAAGTATGGCCACATTTGTGTATTTTGTAAGTGACCACTCGTGGTGCTGCTACAAATTTTACATGCTAGCATCCTAGGTAGTCGAAGTTCATTTGGAGCCGTGCACTGGGGGAGTCTCTCGTAGTCTATAGTGCAGCTTTGGCACTTTAGGCACCATCAGACTTTGCTGTTTGTACGGGTTGGTTTGGCATGACCAAGTGACACGGTCTCATGGTGGCCACCCCTGTCATATACTTGTTCCCACAGCAGTTTATCTTGTACAGCCTGTCATAAAGAGGTTGAACAGGGCACCACTTTATATGAAGCCCCACAAATATGCACAAGCAAAATGTAACTTCTGAATCATCAAGCACAGCTCACGTCTCTGGCTGTTATGGTGGTACTGCCCGAAGCTTCCTCATTATGTCACATAGCCTCATTGCATTGTCATCACAAGCCATACAATATGTGCCTTGCACAAAGAACTTTCTTGTCAGCCTAAGCATTTTTTGTCAACCAGTTCAGCTGCACACACAGCCCATATGTGAATGTCCCCCCTCCTCTTTGGTTGTTCATGGCTACAAGAGATGTTGTCAGGTTTCACTAAAAAAGAAAAGCACTTGATTATGCAATTGCATGTGGAATCTTATGCACCTGCATGGCATGCATTTGGATAGCTAAATTGATGATCTCAGGAGCATTAATGGGCAGCATGAGATTCAGTGATAAGTGCTAATTTAAAATGTTTTCCATTGTTCATTGTGATTGGGACAGTATGAGTAATATCAGCAATATAGTGGGAACTATGATGTAAATGAATCAGACTAGGATGCGAAGCTGATTAGGCGTTTACGTGAGATGTGTATGTTGGAAACAGGTGTTGACTGCATCAGCTTTGTGGATAAAGCAGTTCATGGCCTTGGATCCCCTTCATGCAGTATAACTGTGTTAAAGGGATGCTAAAGGCAAGCGCTAAATCAGTTTGGACTGGCAAATTACTCTTTCAAAGCTGTGTTTATGCTTCTGTCACAGAAAAAGGTGTAATAGTGGGCATTAATAAAGGCAAAAGTTCCATTGTTGAATTTTACACCCTAGCAGCACTGACAATGTCAGTAACATTATGGTGTTTTCACATTTAATCTTTGCTTACTTTTAATTGCATTTTAACTAGCCTCGGGAGTAGTGACCGGCAGCAATCTCAACATAACAATAATGATCCTACTGGGTCACTTGTAAGGTGCTGTGAAATGACCATTTTAGTTCTGATATGTGGCAGTCAACCTAAGTGGCACTAACGTATAAAGCCGTGTCGGTGGTGCATCTTTGGTATGTTTGGACATAACAACCAGGAAGGCAAACATAAAAAATGATAAGCTAATACGCACAACTCAGCAGGATTTAAATAGCACCAGTGTTTGAGTGTCAGAGCTGGGAAAACATTAACATGAACATATCAATAAGGTTCTGCTGTGTGTTTGTTGTGCCTGTTGTGCCTATATGGAGGTGTTTGTTTCTGGGAAGGTTTATTTTTTTCTTGTGTGTGTGTGTGATTACATTGGAACCTTTAACTTGAGTCTTTTTTTCCCCATTTCAGCTGCTGTTAACACGAGAATATTTGGAACTCAAACGCTATGAAGCAATTGCTTCTAACAACAAAGTCTATTTTGGCAAGGACATTCCAAGCATGTTCATCAATCATTGTTCACAGCAACCTGAACTTGATGCTACTATCCTAGATAGCATCAGTGCTTCCCTGGCTGGCAAAGGAGCCAAGGTAAGTGTGCTTTTATAATTCTGGACTTCTTCATTTCTAGGCTTTTCTCCCTGCATCTTCTAAGAGCTGCCTCACTACATATTTCACAGTTATGAATAAATTGTCATGTTTTGCTAGTCAAACTTGAAGACAAATGAATTTAGATTGCTACATACATTTCTGAGCTTCAATGAGGCCCTGAAGGACCCCTCGGGCTTGGTGAAAAAACATATTCTGCGGTTGGCATACACTGCTGCGAACATCTCAGCCAAGTTTTGCAATTGTGTGTGGCACGTGGAGCTCAAAAATGGAGCGCGAAGTCATCTTTCTCTCAAAAACTTTCTTTTCAACAGAAGCCTGCTCCTCACTCTTTCCTGGACACCTTGTTTTGCAATATAGCAGATTACCATCCGCGGCTGCTATTGGCCTATAGCTGACATCAATCAAGATGGGTGTTTGGATCAGTGTGCACTGTGCATATTTATTGATGCAGTTTAATAAACAGGCTGAAGTAAGCGAAAATGTGCTTTCTAATTTCAGTGATAACTATGTATTTCAGGAAGAAGCTGACTATCGTCTGCTCATGCTTGGCCACGGCTGCCTACGTAGGAATTAAACTTCGGCCACCCTGCTTATCGGTTTTGTAGCTGTCAAGTCTGAGTAGTTCTGGCTAGTTTTGAACACTCACCCACGTGAAACTTAAGGTCAGACCACACACACGCATTCCTTGCCAGACATCCTGGCAAACCGCTTTGTATTCAGCTATTGATAGGGCTTCAAAATGTGCAAGTTGAATGTGGCTACTATCCGTCGGTCAAGCTAGTGCAGGACAAATCCAGTCTGTACCATGAAGCACAGACATACTGGGGCATATTAACGCAAGCACGCACTCAAGCCCTGTTATACACAAAGCAAATGCTACATATATGCACTACAGTTTCATGTAGCTGCAGTCTGCTTCGTAGCATAGATACCACGGCCACTGCGAGGTGCCACAATGAGTCCGCTGGGCGAGCGTATCTTTGTTCACTGAGGACAACTGCCTCTGGCTTACATTTGGCACATTGTAGGTGCCAACATCAGAAATAGTGGTCTTTATGTGAACATGCAAATCAAATTTGAACTGAGTGCCAAGGTGACATTCAATGGGCGGAGTGTTGTGGGCATGCCCCACTATGCCATAGCCTTCGCAGTGTAAGGCATTGAAGGAAGGAGTGGAAGCACCGCGAAGGACATGTTTAATTGCCAATAACTCCGCTTCTGCTGAATGCATCGAAGTACTTTGTGCGGCAAAATATTTCTGAAATAGTCTGTTTTAAGTTCAAATGCATTTCTCCACTTTGATAAAAAGTGATTCAGGGCCCCTCTAAGGCTTTAGCAAGCCTTCAAGTCGGCTTACATTGCTATATGAATCGGGCAATCACTGTAGAGGGCCACTAGTGCTTTGGCAAATAGTGCCACTAGTGGCAGGGGGCATAACCCTCACTATATGAAGCAGACAATACTCTGAGGGAGAAATGCAGAGCACGTAGTATAATCAGTGTGCTTTGCTGAATTTTTTAATGGCTTAAAGTTCTCGATTTACTTTTTTAAATTTTAGACATTGCATATTTACAAGGACAAGGCATGTGAAACGTACACTGAATGCAGTGACAGTGTGCCTTTTGTGCCAATTTTTGTAGCACTAACTTTTACATATGTAGCAATGTTGTTAGAAAGCTGATGCAAAAATCGATCTGCCTGTATCTTCATACTGCCTACCATGGGATTCAGACTTTGTATGGAAAACTGTAACAATTACTCAGCGGACGAGGAAAGAAACACACAAAACAGGTTTACATGCGTTTGCGCGGTTACATGATGCATTCCAATATTGACAACTAACTAGCTCGCCTCTCCCTGTTAAGCAATTACTCAGGGCATGAATACAATAAGTATTCCTTTCAATTGGTGCTGGAAACCAGAAGACAAAAACTATTACAGATAAATCAACCACCTGCTGTGCACTCATTCTGCATACATTACTCCAATAGACATTAATAGACAGGTACTGAGAGAACATAATAGCAAAGTAATAAGCGAGTGAGTGAGTGAATAAACTTTATTTGAGAGACCATATAAAACAGAAAAAGCAGTTCACAGGTTTTCATGCTCCATTGATGGTAATGCAATAGCATTGTGAGATTTTATGATTCGGTGATTATCTGGTGACGTCCATGTGACTTGTTATCCTGAGGATATCTCGTAGTCACCTGTGAATTATCACCTTAGATCTACCTGCTATTGTCTTCTGCTGCTGCTATTTTGTGGAATCACAGCTATTACTCTTAAAAATGATGTGTGATCCCCTTATGCTGATTTCTGTATGTTAAAAAAAAATTCAAAGTTGCTGGACCAATATAGAGTACTTCACATGCAGTTGCACTTGGAGAAGAGAGATCCACTTCAAAAAATTCTCCCAGTGCAAGTCCTTGCTATAAAAAACAGCTAAAATAGAGAACCCACTGAATGATTACAGATTACAAGCTGGTGTCATCGCACACACTGAAACACCTGTGAACTGTTTTTCTCTAACAAACATGGCACATATTAACAATTTTGGAGCAGAGCTAAAATTGTAAACTCCTCGAGGGGGGCCCTGAAATGCTTTTCTAACTAATAATAAAATGCCTTAACTATTAACAGATGTCATCTCCAGAATCTTATGTCACGAAAATTTTTTGAATCCTTCAAGTATAAGCAGAGTTATTGCACCGATGTGTGGCTTTCTCTCTTTTCGTCTCTGCTAGCACACTGGAAGCTACACAGAAAGAAGCCAAGGGGGCAAAACACCAGCCAAAAGCTAACATTCTTTGTGGTGAGAGGGCTCGTTGTGGCACCTAGTCGCAGCCGCAAGACTACACTACGGAGCACACCACTGCTATCTTGGAGGCCACGTACAGCAGACGCAGCTATGCACAACTATTCTGTATAGATCGGCAGTGCAAATATGAAATAGTTAGTTTCTGTCTTTTTGAGATAGCAGACATATATATTTCTGTATTTAACTTCAAATGAGCAATCGAAGTATTACTGAGAATGTTCTTGGGATCACAAAATCAGCCAGTAGATGTTATTGGGTCCAGCTGTTTGTGATGATGCTGCATGACGGCATTGCAGAAGTAAGTGAGAGCAATCAATTAGTTGCTGTTTTTGACATGAAATTTGAAATTTCTTGCTTCATGCAGTACAATAATATTTGGCTCGCATGTGCACACGATCCTTGTCTATAGATTGGCAATGGTTTCATACAATGTTCGAAAACCGTTTCAAGGCCCTTTTAAGGTCTGTCTGTGTGAAAGATTTTTTGACATGCTTGCAGCAATGAAAATTATGCTACATTAAAAGAAGGGAACACAAATGTCTTTCGAGATTACCCATTTGAATAACCTACAAAGTCTCGTAGTACATTTTCAGCAAAACTGGATTTTTTTTTCAGTTTGAAGAACTGTGAGCCCCATTAAGCCAGCTGAAAGTAGCACACACCAGAGTTGGGAAAAGAATACTTTTGACTGTATTAGATAATGTTGTGTACTTGTTTTTCATTGTTGTGTTTGTTTTACCTTAAAGGTTACAACTCTGAAAATCCAGATGGCTGCAACTTACTGATGCTTTCAACAGTGTAGTCAATGTCTCGTAACTACTTCACTGTTTAGATTTCATCATGCATTTTTCTTTTTTCTCTGCAGGGTACTGAACAGGCTACAAATGCAAAATCAATGAAGAAACTAGTGTCTGAGCAAGGTAAAATATAAATACTCCAAGTTCTGTTACAAAAGCCTTGCAGCCTGATCAAAATTCATAAATTCAGCCATGAAGACATTAGGCATGTGTAGAGAATATGCAAGTAGAGCCTGAACATGTCAGTGCTACTGCATTGTTCACTTTATGAATTTACATTGTTGCAATCTTTTTCATGAAAAAGAAAAGTTAACCTTACATCGTGGTACAATTCCTTAATCACAAGTACCAAGCCCTTCAATTAGCAGAACAGTAAACAAAATATTTCAGATGTGTGCACTAGCATCCATATATAAAGGTGATGTTTAGCTAAAGTCTGATTCAGTGTGAATCACTCTGATTGAAAAGGAGGTCTAGATCACAAACTGTGTTGACGGAAAGCAAGGACGTTTGAAGAGGAATCGAGCGTAGATTAGTACAAAACATTTGTTATAGAAGGGGTTAACTTGTCGGTAGTAGTTATTTATGTACAGTCAAAACCCACGATAACGAAATCCCGTGACTACGAAATTCTGGTGACAATGAAATATTTTTGTATTCCCGGTGAACGCCCATAGGATTCAATGCATTTCGTACCTCTTGGCAACGAAATGTCGCTGTACTACAATCCCGCATCTCTGAAATTCGCCGGAATGTAACCCTCATATTACCTACTCGTGCAAGGCTATCAGGCTCCAAAATGTGCTCAAATGCTATTGCTTTGTACTAAAATTGCATAAAATACCATCACATTACAGTTGCATGGGTGCCACCATTTTTGTTTACAAAAACAACCAAGTGCCAATAGCGATCGCGCCGGTAACGCGTCATGGCCGCCATCTTGTTCCTTGATCGCCCATTTGAAGTGGCACACGCTGCTACCGACGTGTGATGGGAGTTTTTGCACACATAGTGCAGTGCGTAGCGAGAAGAATGCAGTAAAAACAAGTAAATGCACATCCCACCGACGTGGAATTGTTTATGGCAGTTGAGATGGCAGTCACAGCATGGAGTGCGACGCATCGGGCCATGATTGAGTGATCGTCCGAGAATAAACATTCCTTGCTTCAATAATGCTGACTTTGGAGCCACCTTACAGGCATTGCGTGTGGATTTGGCGCCAGACGTAGATTTGCGCTAAGGGGCCGTAATCTTGATCGACTTCCTTCAGGTATGCGAGATACGATCATTTTCACGCTCGGCACCAGACGCGTAGGCGCCTACGGGTGTGCGTTAAAGAAATGCTGCTGCAGGCATACAGTGCTGTTGCTCTGCGTCCGATGCTGAGTTACGCAAGATCTCGTAAAAATTATTTGACCTCCGAAAGAAATTGACCGAGAATACTGCTTCACGGCAGTGCTGCCACTGCTGATGGACGCACGAGGCGCACTTTGTACTGTCAGCAATGTGGTTCTGTATCCTCGAGAAAGCTTGCCAAAGTAGGCTAACGAAGTTTCAACAGTAAAGTTTAATTCTGCGACACATTACCTATCTGTGCTGTCTCACTTTACAGCAACGAAATCCTTGCAAAAGAAAATGTCTCCGCATTCCCCACCGATTTCGTTATTGCGAGGTTCAGCTGTGTAGTCAGCTAGTTCTAATTTCTGTGCAGATTCTGCTTTTCTTGTACCACTCGTTCTGCACTTCACAAAGGGTAAGGCACAGTTTAGTAAAAAAAACAAAGCATGGATTCTGTTCATGCTCTTGTCCAGTATTTGTAAGAATGGTTAAAATTTGCTTTGTATACTGCATTGTTGCTTTACTACAGAAATACCGCAGAGAAAAATTCGTTATTTATGCACTACAACATGCTACTGCAGGCTAGAATAGTTAGCTGTGTGATTCTTTTGTGAAAACCTGGGGCTTGCTGCAATTCTTTACAGACAGCACTGCTGCAAAGTTCTACGATCAAGACATGTCAGGCTACTAATTGCCATTGATTTCTGTTTGTCAGTGCTCAAGAGAGGACCATAATGACGGCATTGGGATGCTCCGGTGGACCTGTGTGTTTACATTGTTTCTATCATGTTAATAAATAATTGCTATATTTGCACTTTGGTAGGTTGCAGAATCCCTGCTTCCTTTTGCTGATGCATCCTGCTGCCTGCAGGGGCAAAGCTTGAATTATTTTATTGACATGAAAGCATCGAATGGCCCATTGAGTGAAAAAGCTAGTGTCTGTCGTCTGGAGCTGCGAAACGGCACCTAAGTTCCCATTGGCTGCAATGCCATGTCATGAGCGCGCCTAGGTGGAGTTCCCTATTGGCGGCGACGCCGCATCATAAGTGTGCCTCGATGGAGCAGAGTGGGCGAAAGGGGATATCTGCTGCTGCAACAGCGTGCCCGGTGTTGCATGAGGGGAGATAGCATCGCTGCAGGGTTATGTCACCCTTGCTCTCGGTCTCAGAAGCCTCTGTGATCTGCGTGTTCCTTGTCCTTGCAAGCTCTCGCCTGTGTTCCAACTGTGCCTTGGTAAGGCCAAATCGAAATGCGCCAAGCATCTAAACGCACTCGCTTGCCCGCAAGGAGTTCATAACTCAAAGGACTGCTCAGCAGCATTCAGTTGGGCATTAATGCTTTCGCATTGACAACTCATAAGAAGTGCTTAGGTGTCCTCATTTTTTTTTCTGAGATGGGATTACTAAGAATTGCCGTTTCACCACAGAAAAGATCACATTGTTTGCTGCTCTGCCTTGGATGTATTTTGGGCTCAAACTTCATTGCAAGCTCTCAGTTAGCCTGTGTAGAATGTAAAGATTCCTGAAGATGTGCACAGGTAGGAGAAAGGGACAGTCAAATGCACCTTTTCATTGTGCCATTGTAAGAAAATGTTAGACCTGTTATTTTAAAGTTTATTACAAGGAGCCCACTTTTCTCTGCTTTATTGTGAGTGGCTTGTCGGCCATGTTTTTTTTAATACTATCTGCTGTTATCTGGACACTGTTAGGGGACACTGCAGTGACTTCGTTTGGCAAATCCTCAGTGCCGTGTCTGCACCATAGAAAATCTAAGCTATAAGGTGCAGGTGCATTACATTTAATCTCTTCCACATTACATGCTGCCACTATAATTCAGCACAGCACAAGTAATGTGGGCCTTTGAGCATCAAGACACAAAATGGAAGCAACTGCTTGTCGCCGTGTGAAGAGATGAGGAGGCAGAAGAAGTGGTTGCTGGAAGGGTGTTCACCCAAGATCACACCATGTGATAATGATGCCAAGCTTTTATTGGTTGGCCCAGTGCCACGAAGCTCCTTGCGGAGAAATAAAACTGTTTGTTCTAAAGCTCACATGAAAATTGCAGCTGGTGCTGGATGAGCTGCCGAGCTTTCACAAGTGCATCTGCTGATTGGTGGTGCACGACCTTACTGCTTGCAGGAGGAGATTAGCCAGAAACACTCTCATAAAAGATCTCTCACTTGATCCCCCATGTAAAAACCCTATCTCAATACCCCTTAAGAATAGGAGCAGTCCCCTGTTGCAAACCCCCTATCTGGCTCAAGGTGGACACTAATTTTATGGCTTCACGGTAGCAATGCATTCAGCATTAGTCCTTTTCTCCTAACATACTCTCGCTTCCTCTTTGTATGCAAATGTAAGGTAGAGAGTGCATTCGTGTGTGTGCTGCACACACGCGCACATGGAGAGAGACAGAGCAATGTTCCAATGTGTTGCATATTGCAGTCCAAAGCTTGGAAAAATGAAACCTTGAAATAGCTAGATATATCCAGTTTATCACTTGTCTCTCTTTTTTTTTTTTTGTATTATAAATGTTCGTATTGGTGCGTATTGAGTAATGAGCCCTCTTGGGCTAACTTGTCATCTCTGATAAACTTTATTAGCAACATTATACCACTATTGAGCTTACTCATTTGTATCAAAATTGTCATGATTCCCCTTCCACTCTCTAACAGGAACATTGTTAAACCATTTAGCTTATAATCATGGCTACACATTATGTGTAGCAACCTTCTGGACCATATTCTACTAGGATTTCCATTTCTAAGCAGCATGTGGGGACGTGTAAATATTTCCTTCAGTTGAAATTGTTGCCATAGCCACGAGATGCTGGAGCGCAAATGCCACTGCTCCTGAAAGAGGCCCTGAACCACTTTTCTAATTAACCAGAATGGCCTCACTATCAAAGCGTGTTGTCTCGTGAATCTTATGCCGCTAAAATTTTTCGAATCCTTCAGCATATGGGCACCCGCACACCCCTCCCTTGCCAGGAACGAAATAGCGCACAACCTGGCTCGAGAACTGATGGGCCAAGCAGGTGACATGCAAATGCTAGGAACGGAGAGAGACTGGATGTTTAACGAGGTCACCAAACACTACCAATTGGGAAGGGCCATTTTCCCCCCATCACACTCCTCGCTAAGTAGATTGCAAGCGACGCCATGGCGCCTCTTACAAACAGATACATATTCGAACCCAGTGGCCTACCACCACAAATACCTGGACCTTTACACAGATAGATGTAGAGTCTGTCAAGAAAGGGCGGACCTACAACATATTGTTTGGGCTTGTCCTCGGACACCCACACAGAATAAAATACACAAGACCAGAGAGCAGTGGGAGACCGCGTTGCTCAGCTGTGCACTGGAAGAGCAACTTAAGGCAATCCAGCAGGCCGAAGATGCTGCCAGGGCCCAAGGGCTCAAGGCCGTTATCTAGGTAGAGAGGCCTAGGTCTCAAATCTCCTGTACTAAAATAAGGTTTATTCTTCCTTCTCCTCCTTCAACTGTAAATAGAATTATCGCATTATTACCTAGCTTTCCCTCGCTTTCCGTCTCTGCTAGCAAGCTGAAAGCTACACAGCGGAGAAGCCAAGAGAGCAAAGCCTCGGCCAAAAGTTGAATGTCGCGGCGCCCCATGGTGACCGCGGTAGGCTACGCTGTGCAGCTCGCTGCTGCCATCTCGAAGTCTACACATTGTTGACGCAGCTACGTGTTTTGCAAAGATGAAATTATTTTTGTGTTTTGACATTATTTAACGCAATGTTAGCAATTATCTATTACTGGGAATGCTCTCGCAATCGCAAAATCAGCCATTAGCATTGGTGGGTCAGCTGCTTTTGGTGACGCTGCATGACGGCATTACACAAGTGAGAGCAAGTGATTTTTTTGCGGCTTTGACACGAGATGGTGAATTTCAGAACCCCTTGAAGTCGTGTGGCTATGGTGTGACTTTTTTTGAGGTATACAAGACTCAATCAATAGACTCTCACGTGTTCGCTGTGAAGAGTCTGCACAGAATGCGGGTATTTATTAATCTTATGTGCGGTCTATTCAATTTACCGCACTTGGAATGTAAGAAGGCTGCAAATGAATATGCTCACTGTATATATCTCAATTGTTTTTGCAATATTGCATGTGTCAACAGAAAATTAATAGATAATTCACACTATTTTTCTTGGTTATCCTGCCTCCGCATGGATAAATATGCATAAAGCTGTGCCGTTTTGTGTAGAGCAGTATGAAAAGTGTTTGGTTATATTAAATTGCATTGTTTAATGTTCAGAAGCTGCAAAGTGGTCTGTGAGATATGGCGTTGTGTAGGGCTTTGGATTAATTTTGGCCACCTGGGGTTCTTAATTGCATGCCTAAAGCAAAGCAAACCAGCATTTTTTGCATTTTGCCTGCATCGGGATTCGGCCGCCGTCGCCGATAATTGAAGTACCTTGTGCTCAGTAGCACAATGCTATATAGCCACAGTGCCACCGTAACTGATGTACCTCGGACCACTTATAACGTATATGCTTATAATGCAGGACCGGATATAATGCGGTGTTCTTTAACTCTCGTTTATATTCCCATAAAAGTCGATCGATATGTACACATCGCTTATACTGCAGCCGTAAAAAAAATAAAAAAATAAAATAAAATAAAAAAAAAAACTTGGTTACAGTGTGATTGCCGGGAAATCTCCCAGACAAGTGAGGCAGCGAGCGCGCTTCGCAACGAGGTGCGCCGGCCGAGGGGATAGCGACAAGGAACGGCAGCAAACTGGCATACGGCGCGTTTATAGTCCGATGTTTCCGGCACGTGGGTGAACGTCGCTTGCGGCCAGTCGAGCTACGCCACTTGCGCTGCACCAGCCGAAATGCCATCCCCTCTGTTGAACCTTATCGCGAAACAGTTTCGCGAAGTAGAGAAACATAATATTGCTTTCGGCGGTGCGCCTCACGTTGCCTCAGCGAAAGTGCGTGAATACGAATCCATTACCTCTTCTGCCCTGCTTCTGGGCAATCAGCTGTCAGAAATGCGACTGGATTTTTGCTAACGCACTGGGCTCCATTCACTCTGCAAAATATGGAGCGGTGGAGTGAAGACGTGTGCAGTAGTTGGCTGCAAAATTTGTGACTGGCATATTAACGAATGGAATGCATCTGTGTGTCCAAGTTCATGGACTGCTGCCACCAGTGGCGTAGCCGGGGGGGGGGGGGGGGGGCAAAGCGAGAGAGCGTTTGCCAAGCAGATCTTGATGGGTAAGTAAATGTGCTGTTGAAATGATGTAGCTTGTGCAGCTTCAACTGCAGTTTACGTGCTCTGTGCGTCGCACCGGCCTGTTGCGCCGCGGTCCACGCTTTCGCTCTGAAACCTAGAATAGAAAAGATGTGTTTGACCTTCCTCTACTCAGCGTTGTGTACTGCACAACCATTGCTCTTGCTTGAGTACGTATTCGAGCTCACGAAGGCTGTGCAACACATCGGCATTCTTGCAACAGCTCAAATCATGAGTGCCGCAGGGAGAACGCACGCAAAGAGAGACCCCCCTCACCTCGCAAATGAGGAGCGAGCAATGCGCCTGGTTGCCTAGGCGCAACATGGCACAACTGAGAGATCAACAGTTTCGTACCGTTTAATATTCGCCATATCCGTATCGCTCCCGCTTTGTCGCCAGGTGCGTGCGCCGTCTGCGTAGGCGCTATTTAATAGCTGCCAATAACAAAATGAGGCGGCTACAAGCCGTACGGCTTTGCCAAGATTACTTTGAGAGTATACGCTAGGCATTTATAGTCAATTTAGCCTAAGTTAAATATTGTTGCAGTTGGCCTTTAAGTTTTTGGTACCCAGTTAGGAACCAGAGGGACAGCATGGCCAGGAGAGAGAGAGGCGAGTACAAGTGCGTGTGTGCGCGTCCGCTGCATATTCCTGAAATTTCCTCTCCACAACGAAAAGCCAGACCACCAAGAGGTGCCCTCCCTTGTCTGTGTTTTCTAGTGGGTAGCCGTAATGAGCGGCTGCACCACATTAGTATTTTCGATCAAGATGCTGGCCCTGTGTATTATGATATTTCATATTTTGATTACTAAATTGTAAGGGTAGGTAAATATATTTGCATGCGGATTGAATATTAGGCACTATTCGTATTCGAAAAGGAACTATTCAATAATTTTGAATATTCAAACTAACCAAATACTTTGCAACATCCAACTGTTAAAGTGTGGTTACTGTTCTTCGACCGTCTGCTAAACAAAGTATCGCGAATTCTCAAGTGTGAAACGAACATTTTTTTGGATGGATACAGAAACGAAAGGGGTAATGCAAGCTTTGCTTTTGATTTCGCGGTCGAAGCCTGCATGAAAACATATGATTTATGCTTGTAGTCGCGAGAAGAGAGGGGCTTACCTGAGGGGCCCGATTTTTATTATCGTATCATGAGAAGCCAACAAAGACAACATAGGGGAAATTACTTGTACGTACTGATTGAATTAAAGAAATAATTTAACGGCAATGAAAGTGGATGAAAAAACTACTTGCCGCAGGTGTTGAACGATCCCACGTCTTCGCATTATGTAATCGCTAAGTACAAGTAATTTCCCCTATGTTGTCCTTGGCGCCTTTGTTAGGTTCTCATGATACGATTAATAAAAATTGGGCCCCTCGGTTAACCCCCTTCTCGTTCTTACATAACGAGGGTCTCGAATCCGGCAACATTGATGCCTTCAGGTAGCATGTGCGGGTTTATTGACCAGTTGCCTTTACCCAGAAAGATCACGTACTCGTGACGCCTGCAGCAGAAACAATGTTCCACATCCGCCTTCAAGGTTTGTGAGTGGTGGCACTGGCTAACACTCCCAAGGGTAGTTCTAGTAGTAACCCATAAATACCCAAGAAATTGGATGGGGAAATGGGGCCGTGGTAGTTCAATTGGTTAGAGCATCGCACACGTAATGCGAAGGTGTGGGATCGTTCCCCACCTGCGGCAAGTTGTTTTTTCGTCCATTTTCATTGCCAATAATTTATTTCTTTAATTCAATCAGTAAGTACAAGTAATTTCCCCTATGTTGTCCTTGGTGTGTTTGTTGGCTTCTCATGATATGCTTGTAGTCATTTAGTGCTTTTGGTAGTCTAGTCATGTAGCAGTTTTATCTTTTATGTTAAAGCCCCTCATGTTTTCCTTGCAATGAGCTCTTATACATGTGCCTTAGGCACACAAGTCCTTCAGCAGCTTTTCTTTAGAGCGCAGCAACTTAAGTGCCCGTTTCTGCGGCGAGCGTCGGCGTTGTCTCGTAACCGAGCGAACGAGCACAGCGAAGGGTGAAAGCGAACGTGGAGCGCAGCGAGAGATGAAAGACACGATAGCGAAGAGAGCGCAAGGAGGAAAGCAGAGGAGGAGAGTGCCGCGGAACCATGAGACGGAAAGCGAAGGAGGAGGGTATGGCGAAAGCGTAATGCCGCGCAAGACGGGCTTTACAGAGACAATGGCTACGAGATGGCGCGCAGTAGCGCGCTTCGTCTGTATGCAAACAAAGCGTTGTGTGAGCGGAGGTTTGTCTGCGGTGGCGGCTGTGAATCGCGCCTACGCGTCACCCACACGCCGCCTCGCGCGATCTCCCGATTAGAGAAGCAGCCGCGTCACACATCGCTCCGTTTGCAACTTGGCGCACGAGACATTGTCCGCGCCAGCCAATATATGGCGAAATGAAAACACTTATACAGCTGCGCTCAAATTTCGCTTTAGGGAGTATCGTAATCGTCGGTAAACATTTTACATCTGCCTTTTTTTCGGCAGCCATTTAGTTAGTGTTTTTGGAAAGCTAGTCTTACAACGGCCATTCATTCCGGGAAAACTTGTTTGTAACCAGGCTGCAGTGGATTTTGTTTTTTGTTTATGTATTTAAAACTGATATTTTGTTTTGGGATAGCTGTCTTTTTTTGTACTTGTCAGTCCAGGCGTGATACCGAATGAAGCCGAAATAAATATTTCTGCTGCAAATACACGTTATCATTGGACTATTTGACAGTAGACGCGACATTCAATGCTCTTTGTATTCGATTCATTTTAAAGAAGCATGTATTCGCCCACCTCTATGCTAATTGTGGCACATTATGACTGCACATCAGAGTTCTGGGATGACTTCACATCCAGGCTATCTTGTGATGTACGTTGGCGCGTCGTTTGCAAACTCACTCACTCGCTCACTTATTGTTTGTTGCATGAAATATTTATTGCATGAACAATCGTAGTTCAAATACAGGACTGCTCGATACTTCCATCCAGTCTAGCGTATCGAAATGAACGCCGAATTCGATGCGAATTCAAATACTTTCTTTTTTAAATCTAGAACTTATTGGATGACATCATTGGCTTCAGTTTCCCAAGCGCACTACAGTGATGCAATTTTTTTTTATAGGATGCATGATATTATGTTTCAAAGATGAGTGCTCCGTATGTCGCGTGAATGCATCCAGCAATGTATAGGACAATATCGTGAGGGTGCAGCGTGATAATCTAGAGCTAGCCCAGACAGCCACCCGGCTAACTTATGTAAGACGTATACCTTTTTTTAAGCATAAAACGTGAACTTATTCTAGTCATCCCATCATGAGCCTATTTTCTGTTCACTGCAGGACGAAGGCCTCTCCCTGCGAACTCCAATTACCCCTGTCCTGCGCCAACCGATTCCAACTAGCGCCCGCGAATTTCCTAATTTCACCGCCCCACCTAGTCCTCTGCCGTCCTCCACCGCGCTTCCCTTCTCCTGGCACCCATTCTGTAACCCTAATCGTCCACCGGTTATCTAACCTGCGCATTACATGACTTGCCTAGCTCCTTTTTTTTCTCTTAATGTCGATTAGAATATCGGCTATACCCGTTTGCTCTCTGATTCAAACCGCTATCTTTCTGTCTCTTAACGCTATGCCTAGCATTCTTCGTTCCATCACTCTTTGCGTGGTCCTTAACTTCTTCTCAAGCTTCTTTGTCAATCTCCAAGTTTCTGCCCGTATGTCATCACCGGTAAAATGCACTGATTGTACACCTTCCTTTTCAATGATAATGGTAATTAGCTTCGGATTACGAGAAAGCGTTTGATTCAGTCGAAACCTCAGCAGTCGTGGAGGCATTGCGGAATCGGAGTGTAGACGAGCCGTATGTAAAAATACTGAAAGATATCTATAGCGGCTCCACAGCCACTGTAGTCCTCCATAAAGAAAGCAACAAAATGCCAATAAAGAAAGGCGTCAGGCAGGGAGATACGATCTCACCAATGCTATTCACAGCGTGTTTACAGGAGGTATTGAGAGACCTGGATTGGGAAGAATTGGGGATAAGAGTTAATGGAGAATACCTTAGTAACTTGCGATTCGCTGATCATATTGCCTTGCTTAGTAACTCAGGGGACCAACTGCAATGCATGCTCACTGACCTGGAGAGGCAAAGCCGAAGGGTTGGTCTAAAAATTAATCTGCAGAAAACTAAAGTAATGTTTAACAGTCTCGGAAGAGAACAGCAGTTTACGATAGGTAGTGAGGCACTGGAAGTGGTAAGGGCATACATCTACTTAGGACAGGTAGTGACTGCGGATCCGGATCATGAGACTGACATAATCAGAAGAATAAGAATGGGCTGGGGTGCGTTTGACAGGCATTCTCAGATCATGAACAGCAGGTTGCCATTATCCCTCAAGAGAAAAGTATATAATAGCTGTGTCTTACCAGTACTCGCCTACGGGGCAGAAACATGGAGGCTTACGAAAAGGGCTTACGCAACGAGCTATGGAAAGAAGAATGATAGGTGTAACGTTAAGGAATAAGAAATGAGCAGATTGGGCGAGGGAACAAACGCGAGTTAATGACATCTTAGTTGAAATCAAGAAAAAGAAATGGGGGCATGGGCAGGACACGTAATGAGGAGGGAAGATAACCGATAGTCATTAAGAGTTACGGAATGGATTCCAAGGGAAGGGAAGCGTAGCAGAGGGCGGCAGAAAGTTAGGTGGGCGGATGAGATCAAGAAGGTTGCAGGGACAACATGGCCACAATTAGTACATGACCGGGGTAGTTGGAGAAGTATGGGAGAGGCCTTTGCCCTGCAGTGGGCGTAACCAGGCTGATGCTGATGATGATGATGGTAAGCTTCTAGTCATGGGCTGACGACCTCTGCCGTATGCAATCCAACCCATCTTTATTCTGTGAATTTCCTTCTCGTGGTCAGGGTTTTCTGTGATTAATTGACCTAGGTAAACGTACTCATTCACAAACTCTAGAGGCTGGCTGGCGATCCTGAACTCTTGTTCCCTTGCCCGGCTATTCATGATTATCTTCGTCTTCTGCACGTTAATCTTCAACCCCACTCTTACACTCTCTCTGTTAAGGTCCTCAATCATGTGTTGTAGCGCGTCTCCAGTGTTGCTAAACAGCAATGTCATCTGCAAACCGAAGGTTGCTCAAATATTCGCCTTCGAACCTTACTCCTAAGCCTTCCCAATTTAACAGCTTCAATACTTCTTCTAAACACGCAGTAAATAGCATTGGAGAGATTGTGTCTCCCTGTCTGGCCCCTTTTTTATAGGTATCTTCCTGCTTTTCTTGTGTAGAATTAAGGTAGCTGTAGAACATCTAGATATTTTCCAAGCTATTTACGTAAGCGTTCTGTACTCCTTGATTACGTAATGCCTCTATGACTGCTGGTATCTCTACTGAATCAAATGCGTTTTCGTCATCTATGATAGCCACATAGAGAGGCTGATTGTACTCTGCGGATTTCTTGATTACCTGATTGATGAGATAGATGTGATCCAGTGTAGAGTATCCCTTGCTGAAACCTGCCTGTTCCCTTTTCTGACTAAAGTCCAGTGTGGCCCTTATCCTATTGGAGGTTATGTTGGTGAATATTTTATGTAATACTGCAAGTAAGCTAATGGGCCTATAATTTTTCAATTCTTCAACGCCTTCCTTTTTGTGGATTAGTACAATATTTGCATTGTTCCAGTTTTCTGGGGAACCTTGAAATCCATAGGCGCTTCGTATAAAGAGACGCCAGTTTTTCAATCATTATGTCTCCTCCACCTTTGATTAAATCGACTGCTATTCAATCTCCTGCCGCTTTTCCCCGTCTCATGTCTTGCGAGACCCTTCTTAACTCATCGCTAGTTATAGGTGGAGTCTCTGCAACCTATTCATTACTGCTTCGAAGGAAGGTATCGTGGTTCCTCTGTGTGCTATAAAGGTTGGTATAGAATTTTTCAGCTGCTTTTACTATGCCTCCGAGATTGCTGATGGTATTACCCTGCTTATCTTTCAGTGCATACATCTTGGTTTGTGCTATGCCAAGTTTCCATCTCACTGATTTCAGGCTGTGTCCATTTTTTACGGCTTCCTCAATCTTTCTGACGTTGCAATTTCGAATATCCCTCATTTTCGCCTTGTTGATCAGTTTTGACAGTTCCGTGAATTCTATCTTATCTCTTGAGTTGGACAGTTTCAGTCCTCGTCGCTTCTGTATTAGGTCCTTTGTTATTTGGGAAAGCTTGCCTTCTGGGTGCCTTGGTGCCTTGTCTCTCAGTTTGCGAGCCTAGTCACAGTTTCATTCGTTACCTCTATGTCATCTTCATCTCTGTGTTCTAAGGCTGCATATTTGTTTGTGAGTACCAGCCTGAATTTGTCTGATTGTATCCTTACTGCATACAGGTTGGCCTGTTTCTTCTCGACCAATTTTACTCTTTCTCTCTTCAAATTGAGGTGAATCCTGGCCCGCACTAACCTATGATCACTGCACCTTACCCTACCTAACACTTCTACATCCTGCACTGTGCTGGGATAGGCAGAAAGTATAAAATCAATTTCATTTCTTGTTTCACCATTAGAGCTCTCCCAGGTCCACTTCCTGTTGCTATGTTTCCTGAAGAAGCTGCTGGTTATTCGCAGCTTATTTCTTTCGCGGAATTCTACTAGCATCTCTCCTCTCGCGTTCCTAGAATCGATGCCGTAGTTGCCATTTGCTTGTTCTCCAGCCTGCTTTGCCCCCACTTTTGCGTTGAAGTCGCCCATTACTACAGTGTACTGAGTTTGCACTTTTCTCATTGCTAATTCAACATCTTCATAAAACTGATCTACTTCTCATGCTCGTGATTGGATGTTGGTAGGCTAGCACTACCTTTAACCTACACCTCTTATAAGTTTGACTACAGCTACTGCTATCCTCTGACTAATGCTGTAGAAATCGTCAAGGTTGCCCGCTATGTCCTTGTGGATTAGGAATCCTACCCAATATTGCTTCTTATCTGGGAAATTTATAGCAGAGGAGATGGCCGTTAGTCATCACTGTGTAAGCCTCTCCAGTTCTTCTAATCTCACTAAGGCCGATGATATCCCAATCAATGTCTGATAGTTCCTCAAAGAGTCCTGCTAAGCTAACCTCACTCGACAGAGTTCAGGTGTTCAAGGTTGACAGGGTCAGTTTCCATGCATGATTTGTCAGAAATCACAGTTGCGCCGACAGTAAACAAGAAAAGGACAAGTCCCATATTAGTTGCCCCTTCTGCTGGTCCGCGTCATCCGCTGCTGCTCTTGTGCTCCTGGTGAGCAATGTGCTGCTTTCTGAATGGACCATGACAATGTTCTAACCACTTCGTTGCATGTAGGCAACTAGGTAGCTTTGGTGGCTCGCTTTCGATAATTTCATGCATGAAGAAAGCACCGAGAATGAAAATAAGAACACAAGTGTAAGCGAACCTTCTTTTTTACTCGAGCGGAACCTCATGTATGGGTTCATCGACGGGATCTTCCTGCAGCAGGGGTCGTTCCCCGAGTCCCGCGGAGTCGTCGCTGTCTTCAATGAGCCCGTCCCGCGGATCGGGAGTGGCCGGTGTCGGACATGGCGAACCTTCTGTATCTGGCTTGCTGATGAAGCGACATTTCCCAGGGGTCTCGACTTGCCCTTGGTAGGCTGCCTTCTGCGTCAAGGGGCGATCCGCGTTGTTGTCCGAGTGCTCAGGCGTAAGCGGCCCCAAACCAGACACAGAGGAGGTCGACTCGCAATGACGTTGGTCTTGCAGTGGCGGGCCGTTCTCCCTTCTTTTCGGCGGTAAGTTGGTGATGTTCTCCAAGGCCTTAACTCCTCTCGCTGAGCTGGCGTCTGCGGAGTCTTCCATCTCAGGCTTTTGCAGGACTGCTTGCTAGACGATGTTGGCGAGAAATTTGCAATGATGATGGCTTCACAACAGTGGCACGTGCTGGGGTATATCGGCAATATTCGGTCCGCGCGTGCCTTATCGTTCTACCGCCCGCTTCTTGGCCAATACCTCGTTCTGGGTATGTTTCAGTGTTTGGCATCATCATTTAGGCAAATTGAATAGTTTACATTTTTAGAACTGTCACAGTACTGCGTGCACGAGGTTAGACTTTGTGAGGAAGAAGAAGACGCATGGTTTTTGATAAAGCTTCTTTTTCTCTTTAGTCCCCAACTGTTCATTGTATCAGACCACTCAATTACGCTGCATTCTCTTGTTTCTAATTTTTCCTTTCTCGGCTGTTCGCTTCATTCTTGTAGTATATATTTATCCATTTGTTTGCTACAACTACCCAATTCTTTGTCAATCACCTTTTGTGATAACTACAATAGTGTTTAGAGCTCATCATCATCAAAGTCGACTTGTTCACTTTACAATTTGTTACAATTTAGGATATAGAACAATCGGGAGGTAGGTTTCATTAGAGCCGGCCGGCCCGACCAGACAGACAGGGAGAGAGAGAGATTTAATTACAAGGTCCTGAGAAGCTTTGCCAAAAAGCTATGCCAAAATATCATACTCGTTACTCAGGCAAGAAAAAGAAAGTGAGAAGCAAGAAGAAAATATATTCACTCACGAACTTTTCACAAGCACGCAAACAGCGTCTTTGCGGGCACCAGCGCAGAAAGCACAGTCGCTTCACGTAAAACGCAAGAATTTAGGCATTTTTTAAGCACAGTTTAGTACCTGGGACGGTGACTGAATAGCTTGTGGGAAATTGAAGTAAAAAAATTGACCGCCCCTTCGAGTCCGTGAAGATGGTCGAACAGCGAAGCTGTGTTGTATATATGGAGTGTTATACACCATGCAAGTTGAACTTCGCAAGTATTCTATATAGTAATTCTTTTTGTTTAACCATTCTTTCACCTCATTTTCGCCTTTGCGTGCTTCGCGTGGTGAGCATGTTTCAGGAGTGCCTTCTCTTTTTCGGTTCTCCCAATGTCTATTTTTTTCTTGCGCGTGAGGTTTCTGTCTTTGTTTTGCCGTGCTTTTTTTTTCGGTTGCAAGTTGCTTCTCCCCCCCCCCCCCCTTTTTTTTTCTTGCGCTGGCGCTCGCGGTAGGCAGCTTCTTCCTCAGGTGTAAGCACTACTCGTGCTCTTCCCATAGTTGTAGCTAGGATGGATTGTGCCTAATCGCTAATACAAAGCTAGATTAGCAGCGTGGGTATGTTGGTAGACCTTTCCCGTCTACGTTTTGCGCTGTTAACACCAGCACTGATCCAAAGCACCGTGTATTGGGCGCAAGGCCCACCACTGTAGATGTGGGCACTGCAATCGTTTTGACGGCTGGTGGGATTGGTTTGACGATTGACGGAGCAGCCGGCACTTCTTGGTGGTGCAAGAAGTGCCGGCAGCTGCGCGCTCCTAGAATCGCGTTGCAATCGCTGGGCACTGTTCGTTGGCCGCAAATCGCCAGCATAACATTGGTTTCTTTCGCGGCAGGGTACAATCAATCGTCGATGGATTCGATGCCGATCTGGCTCGATCACCGAAAATACACCGTGTGACAACAATATAAGATTCGCTTATAAGATAGCGTTCTCAGAAAGAAAAAGGGGTAAGTCCAACGCCTTTCCACCTGTTGACCTGTTCCTTTTCTCTCCCGGTAGGTCACGTGGCCCCTTCTTAACGAAGTCCGACAGCGAAGGCACAGGGTTAGCATAAACAGTTTCGCTGTAAAAAAAAAAAAAAAATTCTGGGGTTTTGCGTAGCAAAGTCACGAAATTGCTACGGGACGGTTGCAGGCGAGAGCAAAGCTTAGCGAAGACGACAAGGAGCGGGATTCCAAAACGGTATTTCTTCGTCTAGGTACGCGCAAGCAAGAGGCGTTCCACTAGGGGCAGTGCTGTCTCCAGTCTTATTTGATACTCTAATTAGATCGATGTTATGTCAATGTACATGCTTAAGTGTAGACTGATGACTTAGCGTGTTTCTCATCGGCAAATGACATCGAAAATCTATATCAAATATTACAGAAATTTACAAGAAACTTCAAACTTCAAAGATGGCTTGACGCGATGCATCGCTCAACGTCAACAAATGCTCTGTACACGCATTTGCCTTAAAGCACCCCATATATATTTCTCTTATCTCCTAAATATCATCCCACAAGGACAAATTGTCAAGTATCGCGTGATATATGACGTTTCTTCATCTTGGAATGCATACATTGACTATATTGCAGCAAAGGGTATTCGTGCGGTTGGTTCACTGCGTAGGTTGAGCGAAAGCCGGTGAGGAAAGCGAAGAAACTCGCTGTTGTCCGTGTACTGCATATATGTTCGTCCTGTAATAGAATTTGGTGTCTGTTGTACTCTAGAGCTCTTGCATATTTGCTTCGCTCCCATGTTCTTCTGGAGAGGCAGGTCTTGCGACTATGTGTAGTGCTATACCTAAATTTGTAGAAAATAAGTTTTACATCTGGAACCTAAGTCCTCTTCTCTTGTTACGCATTTTCAAGTGTTAACTGTACAATCAGTTTTAAGGCTAGATGAATCCCTACAAGGCTTCCCGAACAGCTTTTAACTCCAAAGTAAAGCTACTATCTCACCGCATGTTCCAGCTCTATATCTTAAATGATTTCTTTTTGCATATACTGATCAAGACAGCTATTGCGGCTGACGCTTCACAAAGCGAAGAAAAGTGCGGAAACAGAATATTTTCTCCTATTCTCGATTGGCCGTTTTTTCTTCGCCTCCCAGACATTGTACGAATATTTCTAGCAGAATTAACCCGCCGTGGTTGCTTAGTGGCTATGGTGTTGGGCTGCTAAGCACGAGGTCGTGGGATCGAAACCCGGCCACGGCGGCCGCATTTCGATGGGGGCGAAATGCGAAAACACCCGTGTACTTAGATTTAGGTGCGCGTTAAAGAACCCCAGGTGGTCCAAATTTCCCGAGTCCCCCACTAGGGCGTGTCTCATAATCAGAAAGTGATTTCGGAACATAAAACCCCATAATTTCATTGTTTTTACTAGCAGAATTTTGACCTGTAGTTCTACTGCTCCGTAAACTAAATACACCAACACGATCCCCCGTGGTCGTGACGGATTCTCTGTCTTTGTGCTCCTCCATCACTGCTTACGGTCACCCAGGTTTTGCGAGCTTTCAAATCAATAGCGCCCCCTGGTTTAGCTTTGATTAGATCGGTTTAGGTGCCAGGGCATAAGAGCCTATTTCTGAACGAAATGGCAGATTCATTGGTGAACGTGTCCCCTGAATGGTCCGGTTATTCAAATCCTATCGGCATCAGCTTTCATGATAGGGGCTAGATTTCGGAGACAAATGATGCTGCGTGAATTTTACGCCTGTCTCTAACAAGCGCCTCGGATTTTCAGCACACGAAAAGAAGGGCCCAGTTTACGAGAAATGTATTCTAGAAGAATTAATTGTTGGACTGGTTTTGCATAGCTGAACAGGTGAATTAGCGCCATGAAAGACTTAGACACAAGAAAGGAAAACAAAGACAGGTGCTACGTCGGTCACTTCAGACTGCTGAAGATAAACCAGTAAAGAAGGGCCCAATTTCGCTTTTGTTCCCTTAACCTGTCATTGAGGCATCTACCTGTCTGCCCAATGTACGCGTTGCCGCACGAGAAAGGAAAGCGATATCGGACATCTTGTGCGCAGTGTACAAATGGTGGCCGGTAATTATTTGCACATCCTCGGCGAGTCTTTCTAAAAGGATCGGTGACCTTACATGTGCTTGATAGCTTTTGTGGAGCTGAAATACGACAAAAACTTAACTGTTATCGAGATGGGCATGTCTCCGTGCACTGTGACGACTATGGGTGAAAATTACTGTTTAATGATTGTTCCGTCAGGTTTGGAAATACGGATTAGATTACACGAGAAATTGTCGAGGCAAGCTTGCTTGCAAAAGAAGGTGCTCACTGCGTCAGCGCCTCGTCGATTACTCTGAACAGAAAAGAAAGTCCACATTTGGAAAATGTTGGTTTGCGCGTGCGATGATTTCTACTCGTTTTGTCGGTATAAGTACCATGCAATTCTTAAATAAAATCAGTTGATAGTTAGCACACGTCCTGTCGTCTTTCTTGGCCGTGTAAATTCAGCGCTATACGACATCAATTACTGCAACGAACCAACTAGCCCAAAAATTCACTCTCCTCTTCTTATCGTTCCACATTGCAAAAAATTTTTCCTTAAAGAAAATTTTCTGGCAGCTGCCTTGCCAGAAAATTTCTGTAAAGCTCTGTTTTCTGTTTTTCCTTTTTCTGTTATTGAACGAGTTCTTTCTGTTTTATATTAAGAGAAATTTTGTGTTTAAAGACAGTTATCTGTTTTGTATTACAGGAAAAGTTCTGTTTTCTGTTTTAAAATATTATGTTAATTTAATAATATTTCCTGTTTTATTTTACAGAAAATGTATGTGTAAAACAATTCTCTATTTTGAGGCACGGAAAACGTTCTCTTCTCTGTTTATATTTTTCTGTAACTTCACTTTTTTTCTCTGTTCCACTGTACAGAAGTGTGAAATGTAAAAACAATTTTCTATCGTGATGATCGAATAATGGGCAAACCAGGACTATTGTTGAAACCAACGCTTTGAAAGGCCATTTCGACCCGCCGTGGTTGCTCAGTGGCTATGGTGTTGGGCTGCTGAGCACGAGGTCGCGGGATCGAATCCCGGCCACGGCGGCCGCATTTCGATGGGGGCGAAACGCGAAAACACCCGTGTGCGTGGATTTAGCTGCACGTTAAAGAACCCAGGTGGTCGAAATTTCCGGAGTCCTCCACTACGGCCAAGGCAGCCCTACAGAGTGTAGTCTCAGCACTGCGCTATGGATCACATGAACAGCTCGTCGCAGAGATCAGAGAAGTACACCATCGTATAGTTGACGAAGGACACGATATCCTATATCAGTGGTTGCCTAGTCACTGTGGCATTCATGGCAATGATCGAGCAGACACAGCTGCCCGATCTGCCCATGACGGCGTCAACTGCGTTGCCATTCCTCTTTCGAGAGGCGACGCAGTGAAAAAACTTGCCCTACTTGCACATGACCTGATATTAGCTCAGTGGAATTCATCCGATTTCACAAGTGCACGCCTTCATAGCCTGGACCCTAATTTACAACTCCGTATTCCACCCGAGCTTCCACGACGCGACTGTGCCCTTCTAGTTCATCTATGGCTTGGAGTAGCATTTTCAAATGCGTACTCTTTTCTTATCGGAATGTCCAACAGCCCACTTTGTGACTTCTGCGGGTATAATGAAACAATTGCGCACCTTGTTTGTGAGTGCTCTCGTTTCAACCTGCAAAGAGCAGTCCTCTCAGCCACCCTTGACAAAGTGGACAAGCGCCCAATGACAGAAAACAAGATCCTTGGAAACTGGCCTACGCGAACATCAGCGCGATCGGCTATGAAGGCGCTGCTGCGGTATTTTAAAGACATTGGACTTTCTGACAGATTGTGACTTCACTGTGTGACGCAGGATTGTGCGATGACACTGCATAACACTAGGAACGCCTTTACGGGCTGCGCGACAGTGCCCACAAAAACAGTTCGTGTGTACGTGCATGTGTGTGTAGTTTTCTTTACCTTATTTCTTTTTTTAATCATTTTCTCTCTCACCTATCGCATCCCCTTGCCCCTCCCCTAGTACAGTGCAGCCAACCGAAGGTAATCTCTGGTTGGCTACACCCTGTCTCCCTCCCTCTTTCCCTCCCTCCCTCCCTGTCTTTCCTTTGCCTTTCTGTCTCTCTCTCTCTCTCTCTCTCTCTCTCTCTCCCCCCACTACGGCGTGCCTCATAATCAGAAAGTGGTTTTGGCACGTAAAATCTCATAATTTAATTTTTTTAAAGGGCATTTCTCTTCGTGAGGGCAGTTGCCACCCTTACGAAGAGAATTTTCTTTGTAGAAACGTTGACTGCAGCCGATATTGCTTGTTTGAACACCCTTTATCACTTCTAGCCTCTAGCTTCTAGCAGCCGACCCTCGTTTGGGCCGATCTGGCACGTCCCAAGCCCGGTGCCAATATAGAAGCTGCTCAGGCACCTCGTAACGACCTGCACCCAGAGCAAGCTAGGGACGCGGAAGTCATTCGCTTACGCAAAGAGAACGACGACCTCAAGAGCACGGTCAAGAGGCTAGTGAACGAAATGGCAGAGATCAGGAAACTCGTTTCGAATGTGTCGGATAACGGTGCGCCAGGCAGGGCCACAGAGACTCCAATCCCAGCTCCAGTAGACTGTACTGCGACGTCCTCCAAACGTAGAGCAGTAGTAAAACAAACAGGGGAATCGGGAGCGTTGTCCGCATAAGTCAGCGAGATTAAGCAAACTCTCATTGGGTTGGCAGATGGCCTCAAAACAGGTCACTGCTAGCGTCAGTTGTCTCACCGATAACGTTCGTCAAATTGAGGTTACATTCGGAGACCCCAACAGGCGCCTCGGAACTCTCGCTGATCGCATAGACGCCATTGAGGCGCGAATGGCTTCATCCGCCTCCGTCGTACAACCGCTCACGTTCCCGCCATACTAAAGGAAGCTAGACTTCAGTATCCCACCAGGGCGGGGACAGGAGGTGCCAATCTTTGCGCAGCCCTAACTGCCCCGTTAGGTGGTAGTCCATCCGGTCCGCCATAATGGATAGGTCCAAAGAGAGTTTTCGCAAAAAAAAAATTAAATTATGTGATTTAACGTGCCAAAACCACTTTCTGATTATGAGGCACGCCGTAGTGGAGGACTCCAGTACTTTCGACCACCTGGGGTTCTTTAACGTGCACCTAAATCTAAGTACACGGGCGTTTTCGCCCCCATCGTAATGCGGCCGCCGTGGCCGGGATTCGATACCGCTACCTCGTGCTCAGCAGCCCAACACCATAGCCACTGAGCAACCACGGCGGGTAGAGTTTTCGCATTTGGCAATGGAACTGCAGGGGGTATTCTATCAAAAAAGCCCCTCTGCAGCACTTTTTTGAGGTCTTTCGCTGTCAGACCTCAAGTCATTGCTCTCCAGGAAACATTAGTCTCCGCCGCCTCGCTCCAGGGCTACAGGGCCGTGTCGGGCCTCCCGGGGGGCGAGGGATTTGCACCTTGATTGATTAAAGGCTGACTCATCTCACCCACGACCTCAAGCTGGCGAGTGGTATAATTGAATATGTCATGGTTGAGATCCTGCCCGACGTACCGCAGCGGTATGAGCGCAGAAACAGCGTGTTCGTCCTCAATATCTACACCAAACCCAGGGACTCACGCCAGCAGTTCAAGACCATCCTCAAGAAAGCGACCGACTTGGCAGGCCCTCGACCCTTGGTCGTCGTCGGTGACTTCAACGCACCGTAGGGCATCTGGGGTTACGTCTACGACACTACCAAGGGGTACAACCTATGGCAAGACGCCAACGAGATGGACCTCACTCTGGTCACTGGCAAGGATTTCCCTACGCGCATTGGCAACTCCGTCACCCGCGACTCGACACCCGACCTCGCGTTCGTCAGGAACGTTGAGGACGTGGGCTAGGAGAACACTGCCATGGAGTTCGGCAGCGACCACTACATTCTCGAGACCAACTTCAAGGTGTCTCGGAGTAGGATCAAGGAATTCAGGTTCATTGATTGGGACCACTTTCGCAAGATTCGCGAAGAACCCGGCAGAGCCAGGGCACCCGCCACTCTCGAAGAATGGTGCGAAGGCGTCCGGAACGACGCTTCCGCGGCTACCAAGAAAGTGGAAACCGATCTCAACGTCGAGCGGATGGACAGCAGACTTGCCCACCTGATCGAGGCCAAAAACGCCCTGCTCCGCCGATGGAAGGGTCAAAGGCTGAATCGCAGGCTCCGAAAAAAGATCTCGGAGCTCAACAGGGTCATTGATGACCACTGCAAGGCGCTATGCCAGCAGCAGTAGGACGAGCTCTGCGAATCCATCGACGGACAGATGCGCAACGGCAAATCCTGGGATATGCTGAAGCACCTTCTCGACGAAGGCGGCTCGAAGTCAAATCAGAGGCATACGTTGGCGCGGGCCCTTCACGAAGCCACCAGGTCTCAGACGGTCGATGAGTTCGTCTCAAAACTCGTACAGAAGTACTTGCCCGTCCATCGCGACGGAGATCCGGCGACCCAACTCCCGGACTACCGAGGCCCTCCACTCCCCGAGCTCGACGAAGACTTCTCCGTTGCCGAGTCAGACAGGGCATCTTCGCGCTCAACCGCAAGTCAGCGCCGGGTCCAGACGGAGTCCCCAACAGAATGTTGAGAAAGCTCGAGGACACGTCGATCGTTTTTCTTACCGACAAAATCAATGAGTTCTGGAATAGCGGCGTAGTTCCTGCAGAATGGAAGATGGCCTGCACGGTGCTCATTCCCATGCCCGGCAAGGCCCCGAACATCGAGAACCTCAGGCCGATTTCTCTAACCTCCTGCGTCGGCAAGGTCATGGAGCGCGTCGTCCTGAACAGGGTCAACGGGTACCTCGAAGACAACGAGGTTTACACGTACAACATGATCGGCTTCCGCGCTGGACTCTCGACGCAGGATGCGATGAATCTAATAAAGCATCAGATTGTGGATGGCCGTTCCAGAGACGTCAAGGCTTTGCTCGGTCTGGACCTCGAGAAAGCTTTCGACGACGTGCTCCACAGCTTCATCGTAAAGACCATTTCAGATCTGGGTCTCGGTTCCAGATTGCATAGCTACGTCAGCTCTTTCCTAACGGACAGGAAGGCCAAGCTTCGCATTGGGGACTTCCGCTCCGACGATGTGCCCCTCGGAAGGCGGGCACTCCTCAGGGCGCCGTCATCTCACCCACACTGTTTAACATCTGTATGATTGGTCTTTCCGGGAGGTTGGCACGCGTAGAGGGCGTCAAGCACACCATATACGCTGACGACATCACCTTATGATGCTCCGGCGGCTGCGAGGGCAGAGTCGAAGAATCCATGCAGGAGGCGATCGACGTGATCGAGGAGTATCTCCGCCCCACCGGACTTCGATGCTCCCCCGCCAAGTCGGAGCTTCTGCTGCTTTACAGAAAAGAGAAGGGAGGCAGACCCAAAGATTGGAAGCCAGTCTCGGAAAGCAGCATCAGTCTTCGCACTTGTGCCGGGGGGGCGGGGTGATACCCAGGGTCGACGTTATTTGGGTCCTAGGCATGTTTGTCGATTTCAACGGCGGGAACGGAACGGCTCTCCGCAAGATCATCGCAAAGACGGACAACGCTTTCCGCCTCGATCGCAGAATAGCAAACCGGCTCCGAGGAATGAAGGAAAACAATCTCATCAGACTTATCAATGCCTTCGTACTATGTCACTTTACGTACACAATTTCTATGCACAACTGACTCAGAGCAGAGCGAGACAAGCTCAACGCTCTCATCCGCAAAGTGGTCAAGAGCGCTCTCGGGCTACCCATCGAAACCCATACCGAGGATCTCCTCAAGCTGGGAGTGCATAACATTGCCGAGGAGATTGCCGAAGCCCAAGAACGCGCGCAACTCACTCGCCTAAGCACCAAAGCGGCAGGTAAACACATCCTCGAAGAGCTGGGTTACAACCCTGCGGGATTCCCGATGGTCAGTACCCCGGTCCCTAGGTGCATTCTAGACAAGTTCGAAGGGGCCCGTGTGCCCCGAAACGTCCATCCCGTCCATAACGAGGGCAGACGCAAGGCCAGTGCAGCAGCCATCCTCAAACAGATCAAGCAACACGACATTAGAGCAAGCTTCGTCGACGCCGCGGAGTACAGTGACGGGAAGACCTTTGCCGTTGTTGTGGTCGACTCGAGCGGCAAGATTTCCAATAGCGCCTCGATTCGCACTTCAGACCCCGGAGTCGCCGAGCAAGTCGCCATCGCCCTCGCCCTGCTAGACGGTCGTGGGTCCGAAATCTATAGTGATTCCAAAACGGCAGTTAAGGCTTTTCAAAAGGGTTGCATCGCCATGGAAGCTGTTCGTCTTCTTAGCGGCTCGTGTCCATATGCTCTCACGCATCATTCAATCCACTGGTTTCCCGCTCACGTAGGGTCGGTCGAAGGTGCTCCCCTAAACCTCAATGAGTCTGCTCACGAGGCTGCGCGTGTCCTCACCGACCGCGCTTCCTCTGCAAGAAGCACCGACTCCCCTCCTCCCTACGGCCACAGGGACGCTCGCGCTACTCACAACGAGATTATTAAATTCTTCTACATGTCTAGAAGGGTCTTTCCACCCCCTCATCCCAAGTTGAACAGGGCGCAAGCCGTTTCGCTTAGGCTTCTGCATACCAGCACGTATCCGTGTCTGTCCGTTCTCGAGGAGGCTTATCCGGACGTGTATCGCGACGACGCCTGCCCCTCCTGCGGGCAGACCTCCACTCTAGCGCACATGCTCTGGGAGTGCGGCTCGACATAACCTAAGTTCATCAAGGAGGAGTGGGACTCGCTTCTGCGTAACCCCGCTCTAGAAAAGCAAATCCTGGCTGTCCGGCGTGCCCGCGACCGGGCCGGTGGGCTAGACCTGGCGGTCCCGACGTGGGACTAGCCGGGTGCGCGACGAGTTCGCGCCCTCGCCGGACCTGCAATAAGGTTTCTTCACTCACTCACTCACTCACTCACTCACTCACTCACTCACTCACTCACTCACTCACTCACTCACTCACTCACTCACTCACTCACTCACTCACTCACTCACTCACTCACTCACTCACTCACTCACTCACTCACTCACTCACTCACTCACTCACTCACTCACTCACTCACTCACTCACTCACTCACTCACTCACTCATTGTCATGTCACTTCTCTCATGTTTTGGTTTTCTATTGCGCGTCACATAATCATTATAAAGTAACAAATATCGTGTCTATATGCAGCTTGTCTCAATATGAAAATTAGGCTGTGTGGTCAAAGCTGGCAATATTCAACTGCAGCGCAAAATGACAAAGGTCACGCGTAGCGCTCGTGTGTTTATCCGTTTTTACTGTACTCAGGTATTTTGCGCTGCTGTTAAATATGGCCAACACCTTTTCTCTTAGTGGCTGTAAGGAATAATCTGTAATTTAGGACAGTGTAGAAGAAAATGAATGTTGTTTTATTTTACATCAAAACATCAATGGACAGATAAATATGAAAACAGGTATATTAATAGAAATGTTTATGAACACTAGGGCTTGTCCTCGTTTTTCTGGCGTCCTTTTTCCCTGCTTCACGCTGTACCACACAATCTAAAATGGAAAACCAACTAGCCCAAACCATCACCCTTCTTGTTACAGGGCAAGAGAACCAGCTTATATATCAAACCATAATGGTGCTGAAAAAAAAAACTCAAAGTGGCCTCGGCATAACGTTGATGAAGGCGTTTGCTTTAAAACTCAATTGTGGAGACTCCTGAATAGGGAGACAACTTTTGGTACAAGGCCATGGTGCTGGACCTTGGTTCCTCTCTCAGGGTGTCATGCTGCGACTGACTTGAAAATAACAGCGGCGCTTTAATATAAGTACGGCGGTAGCATGATTGCACAGAGCTCAGTGAAGCACTTTAGCACATGACATTTTTTGGGGAAGAGTGGTCAACAAAGTCCTGCAGTGTGTGCGTATGTCAGTACCGTGTGGGAGGCCACTTGGAAATAATGTTTATATCAGCCGGACGACTACACACATTGAAACAACCAGCGCTCACTATAGGACCAAGTGTACACGCCTTCCCCTCCCCCCCACACACAACAAACGTACAAAACACGCACAAGAACACACACGCACACACACAACGCCTACATAACTCCGAGTTGGTGGTCGCTGTTCGTTTAAAAAATGTAGAAGCCTATACAGCACATTTCACTGACGAGCTTCATTTTATTATTGCCAACATTCACTAAGCTAGAGGATGTGTGATGCTCAGGTTAATTAAGTCGTCTGTGGTTTTATTTTTTTAAATCAGCTAAGCATACAAAACGCGACACATTCAGAATGACTATTGCTGCATTTTAAAGAAACAACAGTCAGTGAAGACATAAAAAAAGATCTCTGGTTGGTCTCCACTGGTTCAGCTACAAATTTAACTACCACCCTCCAACTATCTTGGTCGTTTTGGCGGTTGTTTCTCTGTGTCATTTATTCATGACAATACTAACATACTGTTTGTGCAAGTATGGTCGGAACATTTTTTAAACCATGCAACCAGTTAGAACGTGATATCAAAAACGATTATGCAGATTCTCTCATGACTTCCTCTTATTTAACTATTCTAATCTTACTATTCACTTGAGGGCACATGCTGAAATTGCGGATTTGAAGCCTATCAGTGGAGAAGTGATGCACCAAGTACATTACTTGTTGGTCTCAATTACGGAATTTGTACATATATTTCAAATAGAATATTTATGAAGTTATTCAGTGAATCGTTTTAATTACCAACCTGAACATTGCAATTTGTCGCTCAAGTCCACCTCTTCATGTAATCCATATAAATACGCCGGATTGTGCTATATGCTCTATGCGCTTTCTTGAATTTTTAGAGCTAAAAATTGTCGAGGTTTCGCCCGGAAGGCGAACCATCGGTTGCGATAGCAAACTTGTAGACAGCTATACGAAGTAAGGATACTAGTTTTATGGGCAGTATAAAGTTGAAAACAATCGCTTACTAACCGAATTAATAAGCATAGTGTCAGCGCGCACAAACAAATATGAACACATCACACTCGATGAGCGCGGACACTCGCTGTCAAAATACTGGTGTGAGGAAGCGCAGCAGCAGCAGCGAGCGACGTATAACCTTCGTGCGATCTATCGGTTCAACGCAAGAGCGGCGAGAACACAGCGCGCAGAAAGCCACGAGCCGTCTGCAGATTACTTTCAAGATGCGGCGCGTGGTCGCGCGCGCAAAGTACGCACTTGTTGTCAGAGTCGAAGCCCCTCCCCCCCCCCCTCCCTCCCGCACTGCCTCCGTCGGTTAGCCTTGCGCCCGGTCGCGAAATCCGCAGTCGCAAACAAATCACACGTCAGTTATTTTCGTAACAATGTCTAGCAGAATGGCACAAGGTAGAAAATAGTCCTGATAATTTAAAGCGGTGGACACATTCGTTAACTGTATAGTATTAGTTACGTGAAACATACGTGCTGGCTCTTTAGTTTTTTACTAGCTGTTTTGCTGCAGTTGAATTTCTGAAGATTTTGACAATTTCTTTCTTATTTTCGCAGTCCCGCATTCATAAATGTAGTTATTCTTAAAAACGGCGTATATGAAAAAAAGCTCTAAAATTTTATTTTATGATTTCGTTATGCTGTTACAATAATTTAGAGCGGTTATATTTTAATTTTGACTCGTTTTATAGGTTGGAGATCAAAAAAGAACAGAAAATTTCTGTTTTTTCTGCTAACAGGTTTCTGTCAGAGCATTCACAGAAAATTTCTTATGCGGCACAGAAAATTTCTATAAATTTTCTTTAAGTTAACAGATTTATTATAGTGCATATTATACCAACGAGTACCTATCGAAAGAGCATATTTCTGTGGTTACTTCATTATTACGCTCCCAGGATTTTTCTATACCACGCTAGTTTTGTTTCATTGAAGAGATAAATGTCTCTCCTATGTGACTACCAAGAAAGGTTTTATGGCCAGCTAAATTTAGGTGTATGAGTGTTGGCGTGGGACCCATAGTTCTGACAATTTCTTAAATAAAGAATATTAAATTTTTTAAACATACTATATAAAACTTCGATTCTTCTGAAAAAAATGCACTTTAGAACATAGACTAATATCTGCATACTTACTCTTCTTAAATTTTGTTTTCAAACTTTGAGTCATTTTAAGAGCGTGAAAACGAAATCACTCAGAGCTGGCAGGAAAAAACGTCCATCAAGATACAGTTATCCCAGTTATCGCAAAAGCACCGCTTTTTTATTTTAAGTTTTTGGGGAGATTTTCAATTATTTGGCTACAGAAAGAGAGAGAGGGGGGATAAATGAAAGGCAGGGAGGTTAACCAGTGATGATCCCGGTGGGCTACCCTGCATTGGGGCAAGGAGGAGAAGAGTATTAAGCGGAGGAAAAGTCCAGTATTGAGGCCGCCTATTTAGTGATTAACGCGACAGTGTTAAGGGCCTCGTCGTGCAGAAAATCCGGCGTCGGCGTCCCACGTCCGCGTCTGTCCATAGAATAAAGAACCAACTTTAGAGAAGGGAAACTGTACCATCCGCAGTGGTTCGAAAATAAGCAGCGGCAGCGCATGGAACTTGCTTAGGTGGACGCCAGATGGCGGTGCTCAACCCTGAACCCTGGCCACCAATACATGCACAGCAGCGTACCTATAGATAACATGGCAAATAAGCTCAGTAGTACGATTTCGACTTGGCAAGAGAGAGCACAGAAGCACCTCTTTGTGGTATATGGTATACCTGAAGCGTCGGGCAAAGAGGCCTTGCATGAGAAGTGTAAACAGTGGAACAATCACGTGAAACGAGTGTGCACAGAACTGGGTCCACGTGTGGAATTTGTCAGGGCACCCTACATGGCTCAAGTCAGTGTCCAGAGCCTGTTGTACAACCAGACCACAGCGGAGGAAATGGGACAGCGTCTGGGCCGTAGACTGTGCGCTTTTTTAGGCCTGCGTCCTATCCCCGCTGCAGAGCACCAACCGTGGATGAACACGTCCGAAGTATTTATGGCGGCCCTTGGACAGGTAATTCTCCAAATGGCAGGGCCAAAGTTGCAGATCAAACAAGTACGGCACCGCCACTACGCCAAGTAGTGGCCAGTACTATACGCCATGGCCGGTATCACTGCAAAAGGAGCTTCAGGGTCGGTTTCCTGAACATGAATGGTGCGCGCCGGGAACAGAAGTGGAAAGAGCTATATAATGCGCTAAATGCAGAAGATATATCTCTCTATGCAGTTGCAGAAACGCACCTCCGCGATCTGGAGCACCCCCCTGTGCATCTTGGATGGCATTGGGCAGGCAAGAATCGAACTGCAGATGACCGGAAGGGTGGTGGCGTTGGCTACTATGGCATCAGGATATGCAGTGGGAAAGTGTAGATGATGACGGTGTGGATCATCTGTGGGCCCTGGCGGAGCTTCTGGGCAGGCCTACCGCTGTGTGTGTGGTGTATCTGTCAGTCGGAAGCAAACAACACACGGCCAACGTTCAGCTGGTTGAGCGCCTCCTCAGAGACGCAAGAAAGTTGGTGGCATCATTGTGGGTGACTTTAACGGGCACATAAATGAACTGGATGGGTTCGCAGATGGGAACGGACACCTCTTGCTTCGAATGATCGAAGAAATGGAACTAGTTGTGGCGAATCTGGGAACACACTGTCGTGGCCAGGTAACCTGATGTGCCCGCGGCAGCTCCACATCCATTGATTATGCACTGGTGTCAACAAGCCTTAACAACCTCCTTAGACAGACGGACATTGACGAGGAGGGTTTATACAGCCTGGGCAGCGACCACAATAGACTGCTACTTGAGTTCAGCTGCTCGAGTAACTTGGTGCCTCATGCCCAGTGTCCAAAGAAACGGGACAAGTACTTGCCCAGCCAAGCTGCTCCAGATGTCGTGGATGAGTTTGAGATGAGTGCACTGAGAACTAGGGCTGAGACCTACGATGATCTTGTGGCAGCCTTGCACTCAGTCATGCAAGGGTATATGGTGTGGGAAAAGCGCGGTACACGTGTAGTGCGCAAACCTTGGTGGGATGCACAAGTGAAAGCTGCATGGAAAGCTTGCCGGGAGGTCAACCGCCAACATAGATCTCTTGTCAAGAAGGGAGACAAAGAGGCATGCTTGGTAGCCTGGGCTCACTACCTTGAACTCAAACACAGGCTGCAAACGCTGATAACGTCAAAGATCGCCAAATATAATGCTCACCTATTTTCCTCTCTAAAAGCGGAAGGTAAATCTGCAGGGCAGAAGTTCTGGCGATATGTTCAGTCCTTGGATTGGACTGATAGAGTTCAGTTTCGAAATTCGGTCACCGGAGAACCCATTACAGAGCTTGAAAAACATCTCACCTCCCACTTGCGCCGCTTATATGGCCAAGAAGAGGGAAGCGAGGCCGCAGCTGGAGGAGAATCATCCCATGTGCCTGAACACGAGACTTTTCCAAGGGAGTTGCCAGACGAGGGTTTGGGCGTGCGGTGGCAAGTCAGCGGAGGTGAAGTTGATCGTGCATTGAAACATGTCAGTGCCCGTACAGCAGCTGGACTGGATGGTCTGCCAGCAGGAGTACTAAAAGGCTTCAGTAAGGAGACGAAGAAGCAGGTTGCTGGACTGTTCACCGAGATCATTGAAGGTGCGCCAATCGCAAGGGACTGGCAGCTTGGCCGTGTGGTTTTTATACCGAAGAAAGAGGCCAAGTTGATCTTATTGAAGATTACCGCCCACTGACAGTTACTAGCGTGCTCTACAGGCTATTTGCAGGAATCTTAAAAGAATGGATAAGCAGGTGGGCAGAGGGAAGGCATTTGCTTACGGAAATGCAGAATGGTTTTCGTCCAGTACGACGACTAGAGGACAATTTGTTTGTGCTTAGTGAGTGTGTGGCGATTGCCAAGACAGAGCAGCGCTCTCTCCTGTGCTGCTTTCTAGATGTAGAAAAGGCATATGACAATGGTACCACACGCTGCACTTTTTGACTGCCTGTCTGCAATGGAAATCCCGGCTACATTACTATCTATAGTGCAGCGCCTGTACAGAAACAACATTGCCATTGCTCGCTTTGGCGATGCACTATCTGCACCTGTCAAGGTGACGAAGGGACTACGCCAGGGATGTCCTCTATCCCCACTGCTATATATCCTGTATGTGGCCAACCTAGAACGCAAACTTCTCAGCAGTGCTCTCGGTTTCCAGCTAAAACTTAATACAATAGGCATGGATGAGAGGTGTAGACTACCTGGTCTCGCTTTTGCTGACGATGTTGTATTGATAGCAGAGTGCCCGCAGGACCTACAGGCGCTCATTAACATCTGTCAGGCAGAGATAAATCGCCTTGGGCTCTGCTTTAACTGCAAAAAATCTGCAATAGTCCCCTCGCGGGCCCAGGCATGAATGAGGGGGAAATTAGGCTGGGAGCCGAGGTTCTGATGATGTGCTCGACCTACAGATACTTGGGAGTCCTAATATCAAGTGAACCGGAGCTCTGGGGCCACCAAGAGAACATCCTCCGCCAGAAAGCACTTCGGGCGCAGTGCATTCTTCGTCGCCGATGTCTGTGGGGCTGCAACCGGTTTGTGATGGTCCGCGACCTATGGAAAATCGTCCATGTACCGGCGCTAACCTTTGCGAATGCTGTGCTTTGCCTCTCGGCGCCCACGCGGGAGTGGCTGGAGTGACGCCAGCGAGAGATTGGCCGGATAGCTCTCGGCTGCCATGGTGCGGTGGCCAATGAGGCTATACAGGGCGACCTAGGCTGGTCGAGCTTTGAGGCTCGGGAGGCGGTCAGCAAAATCGCATACCGTGGCCGCCTGCTCGATATGGCTCGAGAGCGGTGGGCGCGGCGTGTATTCGATTACTTGTCAGCGACATGTATGCGCAGGCCGTGGGTGAGGCGCTTATACCGCATAGAAAGTAAGTATGGCCTGTTTCGCTCCCCTATCAGTGCAAACTCACCGGCGGATTGGATAAAACAGGCGCAGCAACGAGTACAAGATGAAAAAGAAACACGTTGGATACGAAATATGGCAGCAAAGTCGACGTTTGCTGTGTACCGATGTCATAAGAACTCTATTGGCATGGTGCACCTATATGACAATTCCCTCGGGAGTAGGTTGCTCTTTGAAGCAAGAGCTGGTGCGCTCCGTACACTTGTGCGCCTTCGAAGCATAAACAGTGATGTGAGTGGTGTGCGGCGTCGGGCGTGCGGAAAAGCGGACGAAAACATTGAACATGTGGTGCTACGGTGTGAGGGCATCGGGCCATCTGCCGCGCAGGGTTTATCTCTGGAGGCTGCCCTTGGTTTCGATCAGACTAGTAGAGAGCACGGTGCATGCGGTATAGACAGAGCCGTAGTCGCAGAGACAAAGAGGCGCCTTGAATGCTGGCGAGCGGCACTTGCGGATGGACCCCAATGACTGCTTATCAGTGTAGCGCATTCTCTCCTTTTCTCTTCTCTTTCTTTTCGTGTTCTTTCCTTTTCCTTCCTGTGCCTGCTTTGATCGATAGGTAGGCAATAGAGCGTCATTCTGGCTTGGGCGTGGTTGCCACGTCCACTCGATACAAAGGGTTGGCCACAACAACAACAACAACATAATAATAATAATAATAATAATAATAATAATAATAATAATAATAATAATAATAATAATAATAATAATAATAATAATAATAATCATCAGCGGAAGTGTTTTTTAGGGCAAAATCCAATATGGCCGCTTTTTGCCGGTAGCGTACGCTGGTACGCGCCGTGCTTGCCCTGCCGGCTATGCGGCATGCCTCAATGCTTTGGCTGCCGCGTAGCGGGTGCGTTCTAATTGCCAGGAGACCAAAGGGCCTCTACTGACGCCCATACAAACAAGCCACAAGTGAGTGAACAGAACGTGCGACTTTATTGGCAGAAGACAAGCAGTGTACATTCTCGTGCAATGGCAGAAATAAAATTTGCATGTCGAGATACGCTGGAATCATTGACGCGAGCTCGTAAACGGCTCATTGTCGTCGTCGCACATGGCGGTCTGGTAACGAGCGACAACCAGCGGCACAAGCAGGTTGGACAGTGTCCCACCTGTTTGCAGCGGCAGTCGCCGTTAAAGATGAGCAACTTGAATTGGGATGCAATCGGGTGATGCAGGCATCTGCTGCCGCAGCCAACACAGCGGCAGGAACTACCCGGCATTTTAGCGTTAATTCCTTTCCAATCTGCACGTTTGTTTTCTTTCGGGGGCCGCTAATGTGTGGCTCACACTTGGTGTCCCACATTGTCTCAATATGGACAAGTCGCTTTCGTGAGCATTACCTTCATCAGCCACTTTTGCGTGTCTTTCCAGCCAACTTCATACACGTCGGACCATGTAAGCACGTGTGCTGGTCTCCGTTCGTGCTTAATCGCAGTCGGGAAAGGCCACAGGCACAATTTGTCCATGGCTGCAGCAGGAAAGGCTGAACGGGGAGCACGAATCACGGTGTGTGCGAATTGGGAACCACTGTCGCTGTGTAGACTGGAGGAGCAAATGCTTACTTCGAGAGACTGCTTCTCAATGCAACTGACCTGGCCGTCATATTCGAAAAACACAACATGGCGACCGTAACCAAGCAAGATAACAGCGAAATTAAACAGCAATCATTCACCGCATAGTGTTCAGAGAATACATTATACATTGGCTACGAACCATATGGCAACAGTGAGCATTCACATACACGGGTCTCTTAGGATACATTCAGCCGCCTACTTGCAGGCATAATGCTTGCCTTTGTCGCATGTGGTAGTCTGGTAACGAGCGACAACCAGCAGTACAAACAGATTGGACAGAGCGTCGCACCTGTTTGAACCGACAGTTGCCGTTGAAGATGAGCAACTTCCATTGCGAAGCACTCAGGTGACGCAGGCATCTGCTGCCGCAACCAACACAGCGAAATGGACTATCCGGCATTTTAGCGTTCACTCCTTTCCAACCTGCACGTTTCTTTTCTGTCGAGGGCCGCTAATGCGTGGCTCACATTTGGTGTCCCGGTTTGTCTCAATATGGACAAGTTGCTTTCGTGGGCATCGCCTTCGGCAGCCATTTTTGCGGGCCTTTCCACCCATACGGCTATCAACTTCGTACAACTCGAACCATGTAAGCACATATGCTGGTCTCCGTTCTGAGCAAATCATGACCGAGGTAGGCCACAAGTACAATTTACCCATGGCTGCAGCAGGAAAGAACGAACGGGAGCACCAGTTGCAGTGCGTGTATACTGGGAGTCTATGTCGCTGTGCGGACTGCAGGAACAAATGCTTACCTCGAGAGGCTGCTTACCAATGCAACTTACCAGGCCCCTACATCCGAGAAACGTAACACAGTTACCACAACCACGTGTGGCAGCAAAACCAGATTCTGCAATCAATCACTTCAGTGTAGCTTGCGCAAAGACCCAGGCTATCGAGGAAGAAGAGCAATCGTCAACGAGACTAGGAATATGGAAAATGAGAAAGCTTGTATTCAAGAGAGCAGCCACTCTGGTCTGCAAGCATTGAAGGCTAAAAACATCAAGAAAAGTAAAATGGTGCATAGCACATGGTGCATAGGTTAATGCAAGACACATGCCGATGCTGCATCAGCTATTTCAGGAGAGGAATTGTGCATGACAACATGCACTAGAAAATACTGCTACAGATATGTTATGCTACTAGACAGTGACTGGTATTAAGTATCAGCGAAGAATCGGTTGACCTTTATGTTTGCATGAGGATGAATGATCTCTAATAAAAATGGGCAATGAAAAAGCTTGCATTTATAGAAGAAAAACTACACTTGGCACAAATGGAATTGACATGCTCAGGAAGCTGATAAAGGGCAAACTGACGGAACTGTTTTGGCCTGCGTTGTCCATGCTTGGTCAGAAGTTGCAGGTGCATCTGGAGACGAATAATTTCTAGAAGGTCCTTTTTGAGTTACCTGGATGACCTGGATGACTGGATGTGTTACCTGGATGACTCAGCCAAATGTCCGTGCTGGTGGCTGAAGCTCTTTTCAGTCTTGACACAGTTCTCTGCAGACTTGATATCTTATCCAAATTCTTCTGCATGCGCTTTTTTCTTCGTGGTGTAAAAGCCTTGCAAATTCAGCTCCAGCCCCTTCCTGTTGGTATAGATAGGAGCTCCTGTGATGACCAAGATTTGCTTGGCATAGACTTTGTTGGGGCAGAACGGTGACACATGAGATACAGCACAGATTAGCCAAACTCATGTGTGTTTTCTTGTATGTTCGAACCAATTATACTGAACCATAAATATGAACAAACATTCATATCTGCTGCAAACAGCAAGGCAATACAGCATATATGAAACATATTTATTTCTGAACCATGTGTTGTTTACCTTGTAGTAGCAGCCAACGTCCACACAATGACCTTATTGTAGCAGGCAGCAGCTTTTGTTTAGGGCGTGGAGTGTGTCGCTTTATACTGGTGCTGTCCTCATTACTGCATGTCTGGAACAGAAATTTTGACTGCATCAGAAATTGAAAAGGCACAATTTTGCAATATGAAATGCAAAAAGGTGTGACATATATATATATATATATATATATATATATATATATATATATATATATATATATATATATATATATATATATATGTTGGAATGGTTTGCGACGACCGAACACACGCAAATGTACACTGTCTGTTCTAGGGTGCTTAAACAGCATGTTAAATATTGTTATTGTCCATAAAATTGATGTCTGCCTAACTACAATGCATGTCAACAGCTAAAGTATTATTAAGATCACAAATGAGAACATTTGTGCGTTCATTTATACACTAAAAGAGATCACACTGCTGGTTCCACAAGCAAATGCATGGAAGTCATAATGCTATTAGAACTGATGCATTATTTTTCTGCATGAACGTGATGCACTGCTTCACTACTGCAAAAATAAATGCCCTGCAGTAAACCAAACTGAACAGCAAGAACATTTGTAACCAACAATTACGAAATATGGGTGAATTATCATGCTTGCAACTGTTTAATACATTAAATTCTGTACTTTCACTTCATTTTACCAAACGATTATTCGGTTTTGTGGACGAAAGAAGTTGCCGGCGGATTCGAAAAAAAGTTTTATATGTATAATGATAAGGCTACTCAGTCACCTACGACCACAGCTACAATAAGATGAAAATTGAGACGCGCGTTCTAATATCGCTCTTTCTTTCCTGATTGTGTGTGTATAACGACAGCCTCGCAAGTAAAGGTTTATTGAGGAAATAGCAACTGAGATCCTGACTGCACATATGTAATGCAGGATCTAGTTCGTTAACTTGTCCCCGCCTGTAAGTTAATGAGACGGATATTATATAACGATTCAAGCAGCGGTGTTGAACGACTCACCGTTATTGCCGTTGTCAGCCGCAGCAAAATCCAGCTCCCATATCGACGCAGACGTGTTCCGAATGGCTCACGACCGAAACCCAACTTTCGGGCTTACATGTCCGCTTGCAAACACGTCACTTCACCCCAAGTTAAATAACGCGAGACATCGAAGCGCGATGAAATAGTTTTAGCAACAAAGAAGCAACCAGTCTGAGTGCACGAACGAATGAATCCGTGCCGCCGTGCACTCTAAAATACCGGTAAAAATTTTAAATCCCGGCCAGCGGTCCCGTGAAAGATTGATGATGCTGAACGCTATTTGCGTTTATAATAACGAAGAAACAATAAACTTACTAACAAAGAGTACAATATCTAATTAGCAATGATAATTTAGCCCTGTCTTTTATGTAACAAAAATGATTCGGTAATTGTAAGAGAAAGATTGCAAGATAAAATTGAGCTTATTACGGCGCCTCTAGCAGGAAATGCTGGAACTGCCGTAAGCATCCCGAAGTGACTCTACTATGCTGGTTTTGTTAGCAGCGGTGCGCGGTCGATTTTTTAGCCCTCTGTTGCCATTTGTTGAACTTGAGAATGTGCTACCCCTGGTCTGGCGCCCAGCACCAGACGGCGTTTCAGCAAAAAGATTTTCGAACCACCCATATCCAGGCCCTCCATGTGGCGCAAGGAAGGTACTGAACTAATTGAATTTCTCAATCTAAAATACGTAGAAAAATTGTTAAGTAGGACACACACACAGCCTACAGACATGATAGCATCGGACTACAATTTGAATATGTGAGAAAACATAATTTTGTGACGCGAAAATTCAAACAAAGTAAACTCCTTTTCCAGCGTTTCTACCACAGAAAGACCGCCCGTGACGTGTGCCAATTGCGCGCGCCGGCGCGCCAATATCTTAGAGGTCATGGAGCGACGCGCCCGTTTCCTTGCAACACTTCCAGATGGCGCACGCCTCCGCCGCGTCGCGGCCCACGCAGTAAGCCGGGTTTCCAAGGTCGATCCAAATGGGTCGCGAAGCGTCGGGAGAAAAGCGGTTCAGTGCAAGTTGTCGCCGACATCAACAAGGGTGGTTATGGGAGCAGCAATTGAAGCGCGACTATGTTTGGAGCGAACAAACATTGGGAAAGAAAAAAAAGCGTTTTTTTTTTTAAATTCAAGCGAGACACAGTTAGATTCATTCAAGGAAAATAAAATTCCTGGTCAATATTATATATTTGCGACGACTTAAGAAAATACTAGTTTATTTAACTTTATTATAATTAATAAATGCATTTCTTTTCAGCGCCCATCGTGACAGGGGGCGTTGATGCCGCTTTCACTCGCAATGCAATGCAGCATGCAGCTCTTGAAATATGCAGACAGGCGCGCTCGTAAAGTTCACCTGTTGAAATACGCCCCCCTCACACGTTGTACTTTTTTTTCTTGTCGAAGTTTGTCTGAATTTGGTGACCCGGGTAGCTTCATCGCTTTTTAACCTGCTCAGTCAAAAGTAGTGAGTTACGCCCGCCGGATAATTGTTTAATTGCTTTTGTGTGACTGCGCTGGCCGACGGGCTTGGCATCCGACGATAGGATCAGCAATCTACACCTAAAGCTTTCGTCGCCCTCCAAAGAAAGTATGTTCTGTGCAGGGGTGCGATTTCGACAACCCTAACGCTGGCCTTTTCCTGCATCGCTTTCCGCGCTGAAAGCGCGAAACGCCCAGCAAGTTGAATGGCGGGGCATTTGAATATATAGCTCTAAAGGCAGGCCAACAAAAATTTCGCGCCTTCGAAAAAAAAAATGACGTCACTTCTCTTTTTAACGGATATGGCGTCACATTATGTTTTTCTTCCGCCGGAAGTGATCCCTACATATACAGATGGCGCGAAGCCCCATGAACCATCGATGAACCGCCATGTTTCGAATGTATGGGCTCCAATGGAAGCTTCTCTACCAGGTATATTTACCTTGGCGTTTCTACCATAAAACCCGCCTTTGTGCATAGCGTTCGTCGCCAGTGTTTCCCGGCAAACATTACGGTTGCACAAGCTGCAGTTACCGGGAAGCGTGAGAAGCACTGAGGGATTTTTGAATGTTATGGCGTTACACTTTTAAAGGCGAAGCTAAAGCGTCCTCCAAATCTTTCTCAGCGCTATACCACAGACGGCCGCTCAGTCCGATTGCCTTCAGAAATCGCAGCAGCGCTTTTGTGGCCTTCTGTAGCTGTGATACGCCAGGCCATGGTCCCAAGATCATGTCCAATGAGAAAGGCTTTAAGTCTAGCTGGTTTAGAGCGGGGCGGAGGGCAAGCCTGTGTGAGTGAGTGAGTGAAATAACTTTAATAGGTACAGAGAAGACGCTGCGCAGACCCCGCGCCAACCGGCTAGTTCCACGTAGGGACCGCCAAGTGGAGCTTGACGCCCGATCGCGGGCACTCTGGAAGGCCAGGGTTTGGTCGTTGAGTTCGGGGCTGCCCTAGAGCGCAGCCCACCTATCCTCGCTGAAGGAGGAGCCGATGGCTTCGCACTCCCACAACACATGGTCCAATGTTGCCGTTAGTCCACAGGCAGGGCAGTCCGCACTGGGATACCTTTCAGGGTATATGGCATGAAGAACCGCAAGGTTAGGATGCGCATGTGCATGTAAAAGTCGGAGCGTCACCGCTCGCGCCCTGTATAAGGCGGGGTGCGGGAGGGGGAATTAATGCCCGTCTTGACAGATAGTAGTGCGTGGTATACCTCATGGAACGTGAGCAAGGGTGTTGTATAGCTTTTTCACCACCACAGGCATCACATTAGGCGTTATCGGTCATTTCAATCAAGAATTATTATACAACCGGTATAGGTATACATCATAAAGAGTAGAGATGACAACGGACACCTTGACATGAGCTTTCTCAATTTCTGTTATCTCAGCGCTAGTTAGCCCTCCCCATGCTCTTTACACGTCTAGTGATGTCGTAGGTTTAACTATATGCTTCTCCGCTAGCGTTAATAGTCCATGCGCCAAGGAAACAATCAGTGCTCCACATTGTTTATTCCCAGTGCCAAACATTCAGTCTGAGTGCGCGGATATTTAACCCGCGCGCCACCACAGTTCAGAGGTGTGCCAGTCAGTTAGTTCGAATGCCAGCATATTTGATCAACGCTCAACGACAAATTTTAATACAAGACTCATGTACTTCATTGTATGCGTGAAAACTGAACGTAACATATAACTAAAGCACGAAAACATGAATGCAGCGGCGAAGAAAATTGCCGCGCCTTGGTGACGCCACTCCACGATCTCTTCATGAAGAAGACTTCGTTGACATGATCGTCGTGTCATGGCGACTGAACTTTTATGCTTAAAAGAGATAATCGTGTCAAAGTTAGTGGCAGTCAGTTGGTTGTCATCATAACATTATTATTGCAGATTAATTCCTAAAGTGATTGCTGTCCCCGGTGGTTTATTCTTTACGATAGTCCGAGCATCGAAGATATTTTGTAGTGAGGTTCATGAAAAGCTTTTTTTTTTTTTAATAACAAACGCAGGTTTTTTTTCCGCAGAGCAGAACATTACATCAGTCAACTATATCGGCAAACTATCGCACTAAATACGGCGACGCTTGCTCTTGGAACCAAATACCAGAGTGTTGCATGGACCAACATAGCTTTTCATGCGCTTTCTTCATCCTGTGCAGCTCTACCTGGCAATTTTCCTTCCTGTATCTCCAGTCCGACTAAAATTGAAATTAGATCCCACGCAATTTGCGCCAATGCTATTTTTCGTTCTTCAGCAACAGAAAAACCTTCATTCGACCCGCCGTGGTGGCTTAGCGGCTATGCTGTCGCGCTGCTAAGCACGAGTTCGCGGGAAGAAACGCCTGGTGGTCAACGTTGATCCGGAGTCCCCCACTACGACGTGCCTCATAATCAAATCGTGGTTTTGGCACATAAAACCTCAGAATTCAATTAAATCAGAGTGTATTTAGACTTTTAGCCATTGGTTTAATAAGTTGTTTGTTTAGTCGATTACACTCTTGCAGGAGGAACCATGGGTATAACAAATATCACATGTAAAGCACCTTACAATTTTTACACGGAAACTGCTCTCTCTTATTTAACGCTGATGATCCAAAATCGCGTCAGCGTGTTCTGTATTTATCCTAATTTCATAGCTGTTTGCAAGAGCGGCATATCAAATGTGAAGAAATGAAGCCATGCAGTACCAAAGTCGCATCCTTCGAGCAGAAATTTTGATAGTAGCAGTAGTTTCAGGGAGCACGCCCCAAATATTTGCCGAAATGCATCGATGCTCCAGTTAAGAGGAAGCTTTAGCTCGGGTGCTCCTATCTAAATACATGTAAAAAGAGAATTCGTTTTTCTCGGCAACCACTGCACCAATTTTGACGAGGTTTGTTGCATTTAAAAGAAAAACTTAAAGTCTAGTGACTGTTGGTTTGGAATTTTTGAGTTAGGGCGTCAATCGTTTATTAAAAACTGGCGAAAATCTGAAATTTCCAAAAAACAAAACTGCCAAGTTTACAACTCCATAACGCCTGAAGGAAAAACGATAATACAATTCTGTGAAATGCATCTAATAGTACATCCAAAGCGGACAAAATTGATATATTACACATGAATCTCAAAAAATTTAGTAACATGGAAATACAGCTTTTTCAGAACCCTTGTAAACAACGTAACAAATTCACGTAAGATGTAAAATGACACATCGAATTTGTCCGCTTTCAATGATCTAATAGATGCCGTTCACAGAACCGCGATATCTGTTTTTGATACAGAGCTATCAATTTTTAAAAATTGTGCTTCTATTTTTTTCAAACGGTCAAATATTTGAAAATCGTTTTAAGAAAATTCAAGCCCTAAATAGAAATTCCGCTTCCAACGGTCACTAGAATTCAACTTTCTCTTTCAAATGCAACAAATTTCATTAAAATTGGTCCAGGGGTTATTTCATAAAAACGTTTTTGCATTGTACATGTATTTGAATAGGCCGCGTCGGAGTTGGGCCCGAGCTAAAGCTTCCTCTTAACACTTATCAGCACTGTGGGAAAATGAAGTGTTAATGGAACATCAATGCATTTCGTCCCAAATTGTAACGCGAAAGCCTTAGACGGCTCATGGGACGAAAATTTGGCGCTTCGGCGTTACGAAAATTTTACCGTCTGGTGTTATGGCACCAAAATTCAATGGCACCAAAAGGGGGGTCGAGCCCGCGACCTTTGGTGAGAGTCGAACCCAAGACCTTTGGTGATAATTACAGCAATGTGAATTAAGGCACAGTTCATTATAATATAATTTATTAAGGCAGTCAGACCCCGACCTCTGGTGGGAGCCGAACCTACGACCTTTGGCGTTATTTACGACAAAGAGAATTAAGGAACGGTTCATGAAGATAGAGTTAATAAGGCAGTACGTCGAACGCCGACCTCTGGTGGGATCCGAGCCCACGACCTTTGGCGTTATTTATGGCAAAGTCCATTAAATCACAGTTCATTAAGATGGAGTTAATTAAGCCACTCGAACCCACGACCTTTGGTGGAGTCGAACCGACGACATTTGGTATTAATTACGGCAAAGTGACTTAAGACACCATTTATTAAGATATAGTTAATTAAGGCACTCGAACCACTGACCTTTGGTGGGAGTCGAACCAACCACCTTTGGTGTTACGGCAAAGTGAATTAAGGCACAGTTCATTTAGAGTTAATTAAGGCGCTCGAGTCCACGACATTTGGTGTTAGTTACGGCAAAGCGAATTAAGGCCCAGTTTATTAAGACAGAGGTAATTAGGGCAGTAGAATCCTTCACCTTTCGTGTTAATTATGGCAAAGTGAATTAATACATAGTTCATAGAGGTAGAGTTAATTAAGGCAGTCGAGCCGACCACCTTTGGTGGGAGAAAACAAGTAATAGGGAGTAACAACGCATTATAATTGAAATGTCATGCAATGAGCCTCTCGTGTGCGCGCAAGCTTTCACCTTCATCCTCTTGAGCTTATGCTGAAGTAACTGGGAACTTTTGAAGCCACATTTCTCCAACTGGTGCTAAGCACGGTATCTCTGCTAAATGAATATTACTTCATTACTGCACGGCTTTAATTTCGCATTTGCGACATGCCCAAAGTAAATAATCAAAATGTAATTAGGGACTCATTTCAACTGGCTACCTGACCATCGCCATTTATCATGCAATTCCAGTCGACCTGCCTAAAAAGGTGTAATAGCACTTTCTGTCACAGGGCACTAAATAATATAATTAAACTAAAAAGTAAATGCAAAATTAAACTGTATGTACAGTGCGGTCCACTGTTAAAGGGAACACTCAAAGATGCGCCTACCTGCAAGTGACTGTGGACGCAATGTTAGTGCACTGCACATGTGTATCGAAAGGAGTCTGAGCTACCAACCAAAAGTTATCTGCTGCAAATCTAGGCGATTGCACCCTTGCGAGAGAGGAAAATCCGAACGTGCTCTGCACTCATGTGCTCCCTTTAACAGTGGACCGCTCTGTACAGCAATTGACAGCATCCCCTTTTTCTACTGGCGAAAACAGCAAGAGGTGACTTCGGAGGCTATCACCAGAACGGAGGCTACCGTCTCCAGCAATGTATCAGGAATGAATGGTGCTATTAATCTTTATTAGAACAGCTTTGTGTAGTATTATCACCAACAGGTGGCCACGGACTTGAACGCGAGTCAAATCACATTGAAAATGTCCGGTGAAAAACGGGCTGCTACTGTTTGCCGTGGCCTGATTTGCGAACAGGACTTTCACGTGTGTGACATTTTTTTTAAAAACTTGGCCTCAGTGTGATTGTCATATGATGATCAAATCTTAATGCTAGGACGTCAGTATTCTTAGTGTAAATTTGAGTTCGGTCGAAGAAATTTGCCCCGCTTTGTTCAGTGCAGTTGTGGCTGGAGGCGCTATATGGACGTGTTCAGGCTTATCCGTACCCGCCGTGGTTGCTCAGTGGCTATGGTGTTGGGCTGCTGAGCACGAGGTCGCGGGATCGAATCCCGGCCACGGCGGCCGCATTTCGATGGGGGCGAAATGCGAAAACACCCGTGTGCTTAGATTTAGGTGCACGTTAAAGAACCCCAGGTGGTCAAAATTTCCGGAGTCCTCCACTACGGCGTGCCTCATAATCAGAAAGTGGTTTTGGCACGTAAAACCCCAAATATTATTATTATTAGGCTTATCCGTACGGCGAGACGTCTGCGTTTCTTGACTACAGAGTTGATTGGTACACGTTAAACGACTCCAAAGGGAAACCCCTGCCCACTGGAAAGCCATCTACAACTGCTTACAGTTATACTTGCTGAGGAGTAGACGTCTAGGCACATCAATGGAGGCACCGAAGGGGTTTCCTTTTATTTACATATATTAAATGTTCCTCTCCTCCAGTCACTACAGCAATTATATAGACGCTCGAGGCGCATTCAGGCCGTTGGCGCCGCCGCCGTCGTGCTGTCCCGCTATGAACGGCGCGTGCACAGCCCACGCGCGGAGTGCGTTTGTTTGCAAAAAGCGACGAAACCCTGTGGACGACCATGAGAGCCACAGCCACGCTCCGCTCAATCAGTTTAGCAGTCGAGCATGGTGTTACGTTTCGCCTACGACGCGCGGTATAGCCGGCGCGGATGCAACGGACGCCGGGGCTTCGTTCAAAGCGGCGGACATTTTGGCTCGTTCAGCGCTGCCGCAACGCCTCCCCGCCAAGCGCGTCCAGGCCTGTTTCAATGCCACGTGTCTTCGTGTGTGCGTGTGTGCATGTTGGTGCGCACGCTTGTCAAAGCGCGGCAGCCGGGGAGAGGAGCTCCCCAACTGTGAAGCGAGGAGGTCTGATCGGCGCCGGCCCGGCGGATGCGTCACCTTCTAGTCTCAACGTGCCCGAGCGGCGCCGTCACGTGCACCCCATCCAGAGCCGTTCCTTCTTGCCCTCAACTCCGAGAGTATAAAAGCAGCTGCCCCTGGACGCCAAGGGAGAGGCTCCGATTTCTTCCGTCGAGAAACGTGCGCTCCCGTCTCTCCACTTCGGTCGACCTGACCGGCCGCTCTTTTGCGATGCTAGAATAAACAAGTTGTTCTGTTAGCAGTCGACTCATGCTTTGCCAGTACCTTCGGATGCTTCCAGCTGTGCCCCAGGCCGCCAGGCCAACGCTACCCTTGGGGCTTGCGACCCAGATGCAACAATGGGGAAGCGTTCTGTCTTCCATTGCGGGCACATTATGGCGTCCCTGCCGTCTATGCGCTGGCCTGAGCGGAACCAACAGGGAACGTGAAGCTAACGTTCTGAGGGGTGGTAGTCTCGAACGAACACTTTCTTGAGATTTCACGGGACTATAGGGTCGAATGCATCGGCGTCTACCAGCGACAGCATTCTTCGCACAGTGCCAAGCGAGCCGTATAGTCAGTCGAAATCTCGCGAAATAGAGTATCTCCTGCAGTGATCGTCTGGGAATACCGCAACTGCTGGTTAGCGGCCCGGGCGCCGTTCCTTCGGGCCGGCAGCAGATGCATGCCGTGTGGCGCCTACCTGCTGACCCCGCGTATCGTTAGAGCGCTGTTCGAGGAGTTCAAGCGCAATGATAAACCTTACTGTAGCCATTCAGCAAGCGCGGACACTCCCATAGAGCCCAGCGGCCGAATTGACTGTAGCGCATTAAGCCGCCGGCATTAATACCTGACCCACAATTCCGGTTCCGTTTGTGGCCGCGCGCGTTTTGAACGCTAGCTGGAACGCGAATCGCCGGCTGCACGTCTTTTTTTCTACTGCTCAGCCGAGCGAGGTCTTCTTGCGGAATAGTTTCATAATTTAGCAAAAATAATTGCGTACGATATTTACAAGCCTCTGTCGAATATGTGCCACGTGCAATTTCATAAAGTAGACGCAAGACGCCTTGTAAAATGCGGAAATGTTTATTTTGCTGTATATAAATGCTTATTCCGGGCTTTCTGCGCATGCATCCAGCGTTGTGGCACCGGGTAAGCAGCACTAGTTCCCGTACAAAGCTCCACCGGACGGTATCAACTGAAAAAATAAATTACTAGAAAGTGTCATTTAGGTATTTAGACCTTATAGGAATACTGCGTATACAGGTGAAACGTGCGATACTGGTGAGTGGGCGACATTACAATAAAAAACAATTCGCTTTTACGTACATGGCGTACAAAAATACCCTACTCCATCCCTAACAATACCATAAAATATGAAGAAAACATGTGATTGCCAAGCATTCCGCGGTACCCGGGCATCATTTCCTGCACTTTAAGAGCACCAATACACGGGCAACTCCGCGTTTCCAAAACAACTTGGCCACAGCTGAAGCGATGGTGCGCTACGTACGCAGAGCTGGTCACAACATAGGCTCTCAGCCAGACCATTCTAGGCGCTCTCAGAATGCATTCTACTCGCGCTCAAGACAAATGCGTCGGTGCAAAGCCTGTTTTTAGTCGTTCAGAAGACCGAATTCTTGAGTTACAAGTTCCTGGTTTTTGAGCTCCTCGACGTTATGTTTTGCGCGTTCTGCCGGCGCAAGCAACACACTTATCAATCCTGACAATCGCTCGTCGCGTTTTCGACAAGCGTGAATACCGAAAAAGAAGGTATATGTTGTTGCGGGGTCACAAAAAGCGTCACAAACTTGACCCACCGAGATTCAGTACGTGTCACACTTGCTTTGTCACCACGGCCGAGCTCCTTTTCGCTAACTGCATCACAACGCCAGGCGCAGCGAGCATGCCTCAAAAGTACCGCAAAATGTAACAAAATTAGAATAATGTTGCGGGTCAGAGAAAGCTTCACGAACTTGGTCCTGTAAGATTCAGTACACTCGAAACTGCCTCACATGGCCAAGAGCTGCTTTTCACTAACTTCGTCACATAGCCGGGTGCGGCGAGAATGCCCAAAAACTACCGAAATAAGTTACAATAATGTAGGAGCCCATTAGATCTCAAACATTCCACAGTATAACTCAAGTTAACTGCGCCAGGTCGGCCGAGCTGTTGTTCGCTGTCACAAGTCTCGGTTTCGTGCTCTCAGCCTAACTTTGCTTGAAATGCGTCGCAGACTGTCAAAAATTTTCACCTTGCCGTAGTCCAATAGGGCAGTGGTGCCATGTCGATGTGCAGAAGGAATGCAAGAATACGCCGGGAGCCCAACAAACCAGGCTAAATACCACCCAAAATTTTCAAAAATTAAAGAGACGGGTCGCCGAAGCGGTGAACTTCACATGCGCAGCCGACCTCGCTCGCATCGGGGGAGTGTCTGGCGTATGACGCATGCATCTGGCGCGTAGGTCGTGCTGTTAGTTTTTTGCAAGGTGACTAAAGAAAAGTAAGTCGCGAAGCATAAGTTTGTTTATGCGCAGACAGACAGACAGACAGACAGACAGACAGACAGACAGACAGACAGACAGACAGACAGACAGACAGACAGACAGACAGACAAAGAACTTTATTTACAGGGTCCTGAGAAGCTTTGCCCTAGGGCAGAACTGCGGGCGTTCCCACGTGGCGACTGGTATACGTCGAGCCTGTTGCGTTTCGCCTGCGACACGTGGTTTTGCCGGCGCGACTGCGGCGGGGCGGCAGACATTTTGGCCCGATCGTCGTCGCCGCAACACTCATCGCCAGGTGTTTCCAGGCGCGACTGCGGCGATGCGACCGCCTAGGGATCATCCTCGCATTCCAGTCATTGTGCCCGAAACAGGCGATGCCAAAGCAGGGATCTCATTCCAGTCATTGTGCCCGAAACAGGCGATGCCAAAGCAGGGATCTCGTTCCAGTCATTGTGCCCGAAACAGGCGAGGCCAAAGCAGGGACCATCCTCTCATTACAGTCATTGTGTCCGACCGGCAGCGCCACGACAGGGTGCTACGAGATCGTGCTCGACATGGTGCTACGGCATCGCTACGACAGTGTGCGTCACCATTAGCCCATTGTACATTCACGTGCTCGTCTTTTGAGGGGTTCCTTCTTGCCCTCAACTGCGAGAGTATAAAAACAGCTGCCCCCGGACGCCAAAAGGAGGGCTCCGATTTCTTCTGTTGAGTGAAGTGCTCTCCCGTCTCTCTACTTCGGTCAAACCTGACCGCCAACTCTTTGCGATGTTAAAATAAACAAGTTGTTTCGTTGTTACCAGTCGACTCATGCTTTGCCGGGACCTTCGGATGCTTCCAGTTGTACCCCAGGCCGCCAGGCCAACGCTACCCTTGGGGCTTGCGACCCAGGTACAACCACGGGCGTCAGCGCCGAGTTCCCAACAGATCGTACCAGCAGTCCGGATCCAAACATCTGGTGGCAGCGGTGGGATCGCCTCCGACTTCAAACAACTGTCTGCCAGCGGTGAGATCGCGACAACGGAGGCCAGCAGCGAAGAGATGCAGTTGACTGTATGCTGAGCAGCTCAACGACGATCCGGGAGCAGTGCAACGAGCCCTGTGTGACGACTGGTTGCCTGCAGCGGAACGACTGCGCGGAATTCCTGCCTGCGAGGTTTGGTGAGTGCGGGACTTTCTTCTTCTGAGCTTTGCCAGGCTTTTGTTAGTGTTAGAAACAGAGCTGGTAATTGTGGTTGTCGTTGCTGCCGGGTTAGTTGCGGCAAGACAATAGTAAGCAGTAGAGAAAGCAGCATTCAGAGCAGCCATGGATTTGAAGTCGTTGCGCAAACCGAAATTGTTGGAGCTTGCAAGAGAGTTGGGTCTGGATGTCTCGGACAAACTCAGAAAACCAGAACTGATAAAGGCTATTCTTGAGTTAGAGGCTGAGGATGACGAGCTGTCGGAATGCCTTGAGACCATTGAAGAGAGAGAGACTGCAAAAAGACAGGAGCGCGAACTTAAAGAGCAAAAAGAAAAAGAAGAGCGTGAACGTAAAGAACAGAAAGAGCGAGAGCAACAAGAGCGTGACCGTCAACACGCTTTGGAAATGAAGCGTCTTGAGGTAGAGATGGAACGCGCTCGTAATGGAAGTCAGGCACACGGTGCAGGAGAACGCGTATTGTTCAAAATGACGGACCTGATGCGGCCGTTTAAGCTTGGAGAGGACATTGGTTTGTTCCTGGTTAACTTTGAGCGAACGTGCGAGAAGCAGGGGTTCTCTCGGGAAACGTGGCCACAGCGCTTGCTCACTTTATTACCCGGCGAGGCGGCCGACGTAGTCGCTCGCTTGGATAGAGAGGAGGCAGAGGATTTCGACACAGTGAAATCGAGTCTTCTAAAAAAGTACCGGCTGTCTGCGGAGGCGTTCCGTCGGAAGTTTCGGGAAAATGAGAAAGGCAGAAGTGAGTCATATACAGAGTTTGCGTATAGGCTTATGTCGAACATGCAGGAGTGGCTCAAAGAAGAGAAAGCGTTTGGTGACCACGATAAAGTTCTGCAGTGTTTCGGGCTAGAACAGTTTTATAGTCGGTTACCGGAGAACGTGCGATACTGGGTCTTGGATAGGCCAGACGTGAGTACGGTGGCTAGAGCCGCTGAGCTAGCCGAGGAGTTTGTGACGCGTCGAGCTCGCGGAGCTAAGGACGGTCAAAAGGGTGAATTTGGCTCGAAGTTTGAGAGGCCGAAGTTCACACCCATGAGAGCAAAGGGGAACACGCGTAGTGCGGATGCGAGTGGAAGCAGTGCGACCGAACCTAAGGAGACGGCGGCAGCCGAAGCCGAACGCAGAAAGCGGTTCGAGATGAGGCGAGCGGGCGGTTGTTATACGTGCCAGAAGCCGGGTCACTTTTCGGCGCAGTGTCCGGAAACAACACCAAAAGTTGTGTTTTTTTCAATAGGCAGCACTGACGAGAACATGAAGCTTCTCGAGCCTTACATGCGAGACCTCCTCGTAAACGGGAAAGAGTGCCGAGTGCTTCGCGATTCCGCAGCTACGATGGATGTAGTTCACCCGTCTTACGTAGAACCCCATATGTTCACGGGCGAGTGCGCATGGATCAAGCAAGCCGTGGAAGCTCATAGCGTGTGTCTGCCGGTAGCAAAAGTGCTTATTGAAGGACCTTTCGGAGCGCTTGAGACAGAGGCGGCAGTGTCATCTATGCTGCCACCCCAGTACCCGTACCTATTTTCAAACAGGTCCGATCACCTCCTGCGCGAGAAGGGGCTTTTGTTTGGTGAAGCTAGTGTTCAGGCCTTAACCAGATCGAAGGTTCGGGAGCTCGCTGCAAAGGCGGTAGTTGCGGGGCCGACGTTATCAAACAACGAAAAAGGGTCAGAGGCGCAGCAAGCTGATATTCCGAGCACGCCCGAACTGAATAAACTTGAGTCTGTAACGTTAAAGGCGCCAGATACTGGAGAGGAAATGCCCGACACGGGAAAGTTAGAAGAGCTATCTACTGATTTGCTCATCGCGCCTACGTCAGACGGACTTGATAGGTTGCTAAAAGTCAGCCGGACGGCTTTGATAGCCGAGCAAAAAAAGGATGGCAGCCTGGAAAACGTGCGCTGCAATGTCAAAGAAGGTATCGCCAGGAAAACTGCGCGTTTTGTGGAAAGAGGTGGAGTCCTGTACCGGAAGTATCTAGACCGCCGAGGAGTGGAGTTCGATCAGCTGGTCGTGCCTCAATGCTATCGTCAGGATCTGTTGCGCTTGTCACATGGGGGTTCGTGGTCCGGACACCTAGGAGTTAAGAAAACTAAGGACCGTCTCTTGCAAGAGTACTATTGGCCAGGGTGTTTTCGGGACGCAGACCATTTCGTGAGGACATGTGACACTTGTCAGCGGGTGGGCAAACCAGGGGACAAATCGAGGGCGCCGTTGAAATTGGTACCTATCATAACGGAGCCTTTTAGACGGCTCGTTATTGATACAGTGGGACCTCTGCCGGTAACAGCCACGGGGTACAGACACATTTTGACTGTGATCTGCCCAGCGACAAAGTTCCCTGAAGCAGTGCCGCTTAAAGAACTCAGCTCAGTTGAGATAGTCAATGCACTACTGTCCATATTTGCGCGAGTTGGTTTTCCTGCGGAAATCCAATCAGATCAGGGCACAGTGTTTACTAGCGCTTTGACGACAACTTTTCTCGAAAGGTGTGGGGTAAAGCTGCTACACAGCTCAGTGTACCACCCACAGTCGAATTCCGTTGAGAAGCTCCACTCCGTCATGAAGCGCGTGTTGAGAGCGTTGTGTTTTGAACATCGAACTGACTGGGAGCTGTGTCTGCCTGGGGTGATGTTTGCTTTAAGGACCGCGCCGCATGCGGCTACGGGGTTTTCGCAAGCTGAACTGGTGTACGGTCGCTCGCTTCGATCTCCGCTTCGCATGCTTCGAGAATCATGGGAAGGTAGGGGCGACGACCCAGTCGTGGTGGAGTACGTACTTAAGCTCCTCGAACGCTTAAGAAGGGCACAGGAGTTGTCAGGTGAAGCAATGACAAAGGCCCAGCAGAGGGCCAAGGTTTATTATGATCGGACAGCCAGGGCCCGTCGTTTTGAGGTTGGCGATGAGGTCATGATATTGCGCACATCGCTAAACAACAAACTAGACGTGCAGTGGGAGGGCCCAGCACGAATTGTTCAGAAACTGTCGGATGTTAACTACGTGGTAAGTCTGCCAGGAAAGCGGAAAGCACAGCAAGTTTACCACTGTAATCTGCTCAAACCTTATAGACAAAGGGAAGCAGTGGTGTGCATGATGGTAAACGTTCCTGAAGAGCTTCCGGTCGAGCTTCCGGGACTAGGCTCAGTGACGAACAGGGAAGACACCGGTCAAGTCATTAGTGACCTTATCAGTAAAGCGCCGCTGTCGCCTGAGCAGAAAACCGAACTACACCAGCTATTACAAGAGTTTCAAGGTCTGTTCTCTGAGAGGCCTGGTAGGACTTCTGTACTTACTCATGATATAGAACTTACCTCCACAGAGCCAGTACGATCCAAGGCGTATCGGGTGTCACCCCGCCAGAGCGATATTATGGAGGCTGAGGTAAAGAAAATGCTACAGCTCGGTGTTATTGAGGCAGGTGAGAGTGATTATACCTCCCCTTTGATTTTAGTTGAGGTACCGGGCAAGGAACCTCGTCCTTGCGTCGACTACCGCAGGCTTAATTCCATCACTAAGGATCAAATTTATCCGATCCCTAACATCGAGGAGCGCCTTGAGAAAGTTAGTAGCGCTCAGTTTATTTCCACCCTAGATCTTGTCAGGGGTTATTGGCAGGTTCCACTTACAGAAGAGGCTAGTAGGTATGCGGCGTTCATTTCACCAATGGGAACATTCCGTCCTAAAGTGTTGAGTTTTGGTTTGAAGAACGCGCCATACTGTTTTTCAAGCCTCATGGATAAAGTGTTGCGGGGACAGCAAGAATTCGCTTTACCGTATCTAGACGACGTAGCGATATTCTCCGCATCCTGGTCTGAGCATATGACACACTTGCGGGCAGTGCTAACCCGCCTGCGCGAAGCAGGCTTGACAGTCAAGGCTCCTAAGTGCCAGTTAGCACAGGCCGAGGTTGTCTACCTCGGTCACGTGATTGGTCAGGGTCGTCGCCGCCCCTCTGAAATAAAAGTGGCCGCTGTGCGAGACTTTCCGCAACCGCGCACGAAGACCGATATTCGGTCGTTCTTAGGTGTCGCCGGCTACTATCAGAGGTACATCCCTAGGTACTCTGATATCGCGGCTCCCCTGACGGATGCTCTAAGAAAGACAGAGCCTCAAACAGTCGTCTGGGACGAGACCAAGGAAAGAGCTTTTAGCGCCCTAAAGAGTGCCCTAACAAGCCAGCCTGTGCTACGATCGCCAGACTATACAAAAGGGTTCATTGTTCAGTGCGATGCTAGTGAGCGAGGCATGGGCGTTGTACTGTGCCAACGGGAAAATGGAGAAGTAGAACACCCCGTCCTGTATGCTAGTCGTAAGCTGACCAGTCGTGAGCAGGCGTATAGCGCCACCGAGAAAGAGTGTGCATGTCTCGTGTGGGCCGTTCAGAAATTGTCATGCTATCTAGCCGGCTCGAGGTTTATCATTGAGACGGATCACTGCCCTCTCCAATGGCTGCAGACCATCTCTCCCAAAAATGGCCGCCTCCTGCGCTGGAGCCTCGCTTTACAACAATATTCCTTTGAGGTGCGTTACAAAAAGGGGAGTCTCAACGGTAACGCCGATGGCTTAAGTCGAAGCCCCTAACGTAGGAATCAGCCTCAAAATTGTTTGTTACTGATGTTTTTCTTCCTGAGGCAGGATTTTTTTTTTTTACATATTGCTTTTGTTTAGTGTTTCAAAGTGATGATATGCTTTCTAGTGCAATTTTTCAATTTGTGGACGCGTTCTGAGTGATGCTAGACTACTGTAAGGAACTAGGCAGTGGTATAAAAAGGGGAAAGAGCCTGGCAGGGCTTAGTGAGGGTTGTGCCGTGCTTGCTGACTGAGCGGTTGAGTTTCAGCGTAGTTCTAACGCTTGCCGGGAACGAGAACAAAAATGTGAACTCTCCCGAAGTCACTTTGCAGTGTCCCGTGCGAACCTGAACAAGAGAACGAGGCCTTCTCTGTGCGCTGCGCTCAAGAAACGTCGAGGGACGCCCGACTTCGGTTATGAGCATCATCGAGCGACATCCCTCCGGACAGCGGATGCAGTCCCCTGTCCATCGGGATCTCCTTCCCCCGGCGGGGCGGTCTGTTGCGTTTCGCCTGCGACACGTGGTTTTGCCGGCGCGACTGCGGCGGGGCGGCAGACATTTTGGCCCGATCGTCGTCGCCGCAACACTCATCGCCAGGTGTTTCCAGGCGCGACTGCGGCGATGCGACCGCCTAGGGATCATCCTCGCATTCCAGTCATTGTGCCCGAAACAGGCGATGCCAAAGCAGGGATCTCATTCCAGTCATTGTGCCCGAAACAGGCGATGCCAAAGCAGGGATCTCGTTCCAGTCATTGTGCCCGAAACAGGCGAGGCCAAAGCAGGGACCATCCTCTCATTACAGTCATTGTGTCCGACCGGCAGCGCCACGACAGGGTGCTACGAGATCGTGCTCGACATGGTGCTACGGCATCGCTACGACAGTGTGCGTCACCATTAGCCCATTGTACATTCACGTGCTCGTCTTTTGAGGGGTTCCTTCTTGCCCTCAACTGCGAGAGTATAAAAACAGCTGCCCCCGGACGCCAAAAGGAGGGCTCCGATTTCTTCTGTTGAGTGAAGTGCTCTCCCGTCTCTCTACTTCGGTCAAACCTGACCGCCAACTCTTTGCGATGTTAAAATAAACAAGTTGTTTCGTTGTTACCAGTCGACTCATGCTTTGCCGGGACCTTCGGATGCTTCCAGTTGTACCCCAGGCCGCCAGGCCAACGCTACCCTTGGGGCTTGCGACCCAGGTACAACCACGGGCGTCAGCGCCGAGTTCCCAACAGATCGTACCAGCAGTCCGGATCCAAACAAGCCTAACGCCGCATCGTGGGCTCTCTGGACAGTCCAAGTTTGACGTGAAAGTTCTGAGCTCTGGATGGCAGAACTGCATTCTTCTTCCGTGATGCGATTGGGTCCCTGTAACGAGGGGCATCGCCAGAGCCTGTGTGCGAGATCTCTAACAGCCCTACAGTCGGGGCAAGTGGAGCTAAAAGCCTCTGGAGTGATCGCATGGAAAAGGGCCAGGTTTGGATAGCACTTAGTCTGAAGCATGCATAAAGTGTAAAGCTTTTTAGTTTTAGTGGGATAAAATTAAAAAATAAGTAAAACAAGGTCTGTTAACTTCATGTCACATTCTTCTTTTCCGATACTGGCGGCGACTAACGGACGGCATTAATAATAGCGTGACGTATTTCCTGTTGACAGTTTTCGCCGAGTGTCCCATCCTGCATAATTTCTTTCTCTATGGTATAGCTGTCAATGCTGCGCCCTTTGGACGACAGTGCCAGTTTTTACTTTTTTTCTTTCTTTTCTTTGTGTGTGCGCATGCAGATGCTTCTTCAACAATGTTCAGGTAAGAGTTTATTTGGCTGGCGCTTAGATTAAAATTAGCTGTGTTTCAATTAAGCATGTTTGTACTAAAAATAAATGAGCTATGCGTGGCATAAAGTTAAGATGAAATATGATGATACACAGACGCAAGTTTCCTGGAGTTCTCCGAGTGTCTCCAATTGCTGGTTGCGTAATCCGAACCCTTCGCTATTCGACTATATCAACTGCCATCTACCACCTCCTGTTGGGAAGCAACATCATACTGTACCGCTAATATGGCTGGGAGTGGCGTTTACGAATTCTTGCGCCTACCTACCGTATTGGAATCGCCGATAGCCCGACGTGCGGCTCCTGTATGCGCCAGTAAACTATTGGCTACCTGTTGTTTACCTGTCTTAGATATGACGTCGAACACCCCTCTCTGCGGAGAAGACGCGAGGGCATATTCCGAATCAAAGATATTCGGACAATGGCTACATTCTTCGCAGGCGCAAATAGCTTGTGCTGTTTAAGTGCACTGGCCTGAGTGACCGTTTATAGTCCTCCTGTGCACCCTCCCGCGTGCACGCAGGGCTGACTCTATCCCCATTTTCCTCTTTCCATTCCCCAGTTCTCTTACCTGTACTGTAGGGTATAGCAAACGGGACGCTCGTCTGGTTGACCTCCCGGCTTCTCCCCCTCCCCTTGCTTTCTTTCTCGTTCTCACTAATTAATTTAATTTAACTAATTAAATCAAGCGATGCCAACAGTGGAACCACGAGAAAGAGGTGCGCCATATTTGGCCTTTTCGTCGTGCTTCAACCACAGGGACGCTCGCACGCCATTTATAGCGTTCTACCATTTGTAATGCAACATGTATCTCGTGTTGTTTTCACGCAATATTGCAACTTACGAATTGAAAAGAGTGGTTTTACAAAGTACTTGGAACAAATTTTGAAGTTAACACCAGCTTAGCCATCAGCTTTCTTACGCTTGCGGTAAAAAAAATATCTATTGTTCTGCCTACTTTTTAATATATAATGCCTTTTTTATGCATTGAAGGTTAAAAATAAGTGGAACACATATTTCGGCACACTTTGCAAACGAATATCTTAAGACCTGTGTCTTCCTCAGAATTCGTTCTGGGTGGATACTGCTTGCGAATTCAAGGACTACAATTCGTAATTTGCCAAACGTACCGTAAAATAATCAGTTCAAAAGGTAACTAAAAATTAGCCAATTATTATTTTTCATTTCTCGTGCAAATAATGGCCACTTTTTATAGTAATCCAGCTCAAGAAATAGAATTGTGCTAAATGGGGGGGGGGCGGGGGGGAGGCATGGATGACAAAAAAATATTAACAATAAAAAATCATTCAGAACGCATCCTTTGGGCATGATTACCTACGTTAATGCGATTAGCATTCAATTGGTGGGGCATATATAATTTGGTGATGATAAATTAATAATTGTTAGAGGTAGTAATGTGTATGTTATGCAATTATGGAATGTAAATTGTCTGTCCGGGCACATACTCTGTCGCACATACACAATATCCGAAGTTGTCTACTATCTGTCAAGGAGCTGCCAGCAGTAAGTTGACATAACGAGTAGCTATAGATAGATAGATAGATAGATAGATAAAAAGTTGCTGAAATATAGGGTAAGAATGCTAATCGCATTAGGAACTACCGTATACGTATATGTATACTATACGACTAAATTGTTAAAAGGAAGCTTTTATTTTCTGCTACAGAACTCGCGAATATTTAGTCATGGCGGCTCTTGAAAGACAAAGGCCGAGCGAAACCGACGGAACGTTGCCCCTCAGGGCGACCGACCGCGGCAGTAACACGCGCTGGAGTTGAGTTGAGACCTTCCGCTGAGAAGACGTCAGGGCTCGCGTCGTGGCACCATTTAGTCATGGTGTCGATCGGCAGGCGACTAAATAAAGTTGTTTCTCTCTCTGTCTCTCTCTAACACGTTAGTCAAGCTTTATTACTTGCGCAACAGGGGCCACGTCATTCTGAACGCAATACAAACTCTCTTGCGCTTATTTCTTCGATAAAGCCTGAATTTGTAGGCACTAGAAATGTGGGTTTTGGCCGTCTAATACCGCCATCTAAAGTCTCATGATAGGGGCCAAAGTAGGCACTATGAATTGTTAGGAAATTACGACATGTTTTAACTTTTGAATGTGGGTAGCATATTCTTATGGTAAGAAACACGTGGAGTTCGCTTATGAGGTTTTTAAAGGCCGTAACCGCATTGTTCAAGTCATCGCTTCACAAGGTTTTGTTTGGCACGCGAGACGCCGCTCGTATGGTGATCCGCATACTGCAGCCAACACACCTAATAGATTGGTTCTGAAACTATGAGCAGATAGTGTATATTTCAGAGCGAAGCGTTCGTGCTTACAATGGCGCATCAGGCAGAGAAACCCCTAAATGCACAAAATAGGCCATGAAATCTGCTAAACAATAGAAAATATTTAAATAGTGCCTACTGAATTGAGGTTAACGAATGTTCCAGTAAGAAAGAAGCGTTCAATGGTGTAGCTTTACAAATATTCGTTAATGTACAGTGCGTAACACACTACTATCTCCAGCTTTGGGGGTTCAAGATTTTGGCTTTTCTTACTCGGAAACAAGTAAAGCAGAAACCATCCTTGAGGATTATCTATGTCATGCGAAGCATTTTCCGAAAGCTATAGACGACGCAAATGTGTGGGTAAAGTTATTTTCTAAGGGCTTTCTTTAATGCTTCTTCAGCCGAATAGATACTACCTATCCTATATATTAGTGACCTCTGTGTACTGAAGTACGAGACCTGCTTACGCATGGTTCATAATAATAATAATAATAATAATAATAATAATAATAATAATAATAATAATAATAATAATAATAATAATAATAATAATAATCAGCCTGGTTACGACCACTGCAGGGCAAAGGCCTTTCCCATACTTCTCCAACAACCCCGGTCATGTACTAATTCTGGCCATGTCGTCCTTGCAAACTTCTTAATCTCATCCGCCCACCTAACTTTCTGCCGCCCCCTGCTACGCTTCCCTTCCCTTGGAATCAAGTCCGTAACCCTTAATGACCATCGATTACCTTCCCTCCTCATTACATGCCCTGCCCATGCCCCCCCCCCCCCCCATTTCTTTTTCTTGATTTCAACTAATATGTCATTAACTCGCGTTTGTTCCCTCACCCAATCTGCTCTTTTCTTATCCCTTAACGTTGCACCCATCATTCTTCTTTCCATAGCTAGTTGCGTCGTCCTCAATTTGAGTAGAACCCTTTTCGTAGGCCTCCAGGTTTCTGCGCCGTAGGTGAGTACTGGTAAGACTCAGCTATTATACCCTTTTCTCTTGAGGGATAATGGCAACCTGCTGTTCATGATCTAAGAATGCCTGCCAAACGCACCCCAGCCCATTCTTATTCTTCTGATTATTTCCGCCTCATGATCCGGATCCGCCGTCACTACCTGCCCTAAGTAGATGTATTCCCTTACCACTTCAAGTGCCTCGCTACCTATTGTAAGTTACTGTTCTCTTCCGAGACTGTTAAACATTACTTTAGTTTTCTGCAGATTAATTTTTAGACCCACTCTTCTGCTTTGCCTTTCCAGGTCAGTGAGCATGCATTGCATTTGGTCCCCTGAGTTACTAAGCAAGGCAATATCATCAGCGAACCGCAAGTTACTAAGGTATTCTCCATTAACTTTTATCCCCAATTCTTCCCAATCCAGGTCTCTGAATACCTCCTGTAAACACGCTGTGAATAGCATTGGAGAGATCGTATCTCCCTGCCTGACGCCTTTCTTTATTGGGATTTTGTTGCTTTCTTTATGGAGGACTACGGTGGCTGTGGAGTCGATATAGATATCTTTCAGTATTTTTACATACGGCTCGTCTACACCCTGATTCCGTAATGCCTCTATGACTGCTGAGGTTTCGACAGAATCAAACGCTTTCTCGTAATCAATGAAAGCTATATATAAGGGTATATAGCTTTCATTAATATATATATTCCGCACATTTTTCTATCACCTGATTGATAGTCTGAATATGGTCTATTGTTGAGTAGCCTTCACGGAATCCTGCCTTGTCCTTTGCTTGACAGAAGTCTAAGGTGTTCCTGATTCTATTTGCGATTACTTTAGTAAATAGTTTGTAGGCAACTGACAGTAAGCTGATGGGTCTATAATTTTTCAAGTCTTTGGCGTCCCCTTTCTTGTGGATTAGGATCATGTTAGCGTTCTTCCAAGATTCCGGTACGCTTGAGGTCATGAGGCATTGCGTATATAGGGTGGGTGGCCAGTTTCTCTAGAACAATCTGCCCACCATCCTTCAACAAATCTGCTGTTACCTGATCCTCCCCAGCTGCCTTCCCCTTTGCATATCTTCCAAGGCTTTCTTTACTTCTTCCGGCGTTACCTGTGGGATTTCGAATTCCTCTAGACTATTTTCTATTCCATTATCGTCGTGGGTGCCACTGGTACTGTATAAATCTCTATAGAACTCCTCAGCCACTTGAACTATCTCATCCATATTAGTAATGATATTGCCGGCTTTGTCTCTTAACGCATACATCTGATTCTTGCCAATTCCTAGTTTCTTCTTCACTACTTTTAGGCTTCCTTCGTTCCTGAGAGCATGTTCAATTCTATCCATATTATACTTCCTTATGTCAGCTGTCTTACGCTTGTTGATTAACTTCGAAAGTTCTGCCAGTTCTATTCTACCTGTAGGGTTAGAGGCTTTCATACATTGGCGTTTCTTGATCAGATCTTTCGTCTCCTGCGATACACATGGTTAGATGAACCCATCTGGTGAACACGGGGTCGATGACACTGCCACTTCGCGTAGTGGGCCCTCGGTTCGTGGTGTTTAAGGTGACGCCAACCACTTCCTCCTCCATGTAATGGGGGAGCCACTGTTTACTGTTTGGCCAGTTTCAAACTCTTGCCGCTTCGTTCGAAAGAGCCCGGTCGTGCGCAGTTCCATCGCGTGCGACCGTATAGAGCGCTCAAGAACGAGGAAGTATTCTCGTGACGACCATGTGATGTCGACTCTGCCGGAGCGGCAACGATCGTATGACGACGAATAGTGTGGAAATGACTGCGTGATGACCATGAGATGGTGACACTAGAGTGACGATGGTGGAGTGACGACGCTGGTATGACGACAATGGTGCGATGACGACGCCGTGACGACAATGGGATGCCGATCTGGATTAATGTCGATGCATGGTATGAAGACGACTGCATGACGATGGTGGTGTAACCAAGGGAATGATGGAGCTGGTGTGACGATGGTGGCGTGACGACAATGGTATGGAGACGACTGATGACAACGACGGCGTGTCGGCGATGTCATGACGACAATGGGCTTGCGACAAAACGACGACCATGGAATGACTACGACGGCATTACGGCGACTTTGTGATGTCGACGCGACTTCGAAAATGGCTTGATGATGATGATATGATGAACACGACGGCTTGAACACGGTCTGATGACGACGACATGACAACACATTGAAGCAATAGAGTAAAAAGCGGCGGAAGTATGACGATGTCATGACAACGAAAGAATGATCACATTGTCATAAAGGCAATGAAATGACGGCGGAATGTGGACAACAGCATGACGTCGACGACATGTTGGTGTTGGAGCTCACGTCGGCGCTCACGTGCATCACATGCCGCCACGGGACGTCTTTATTCGCAATATATCTGGTGCCTGTTTGCACGATGTGCCGTACAGGCCAATCGGGCCACTCCAATTTGTAATATACCCGGTGTTTGTTCGCACAATGTCCGATTCTGGCTAATCGTGCTGCCTTGGTTCGCACTATATCCCAGTTTTTCGACTTGCTTTTCTCCGGTATCTCGGCCTACTATTTTTCGGAGAGAAAACGGGATCAGAACGTCATTGTGTCCTTAGGTGTGACCTTGCTCTTACTTTGGCCCCGACTAGGCAAAGAAATGCTTGGCATTTTATTAGGTTGTAGGCTGGAAAGGAGCTCTGAACATTGATAAAAGAAGAAGGAACGCTGTTGTATTTCCGCATCTTTGTTGGTTTCACGCAGTTTTTATTTCTTGAGTGTTCACCTATATGAACCTCCATAATTTATTTCAACGAAAAAAAAAAAACATCCATGTTTCTTGTCTAAGACCGACTGCATATTTTCAGAAACTCTTTCGACAGCTGCTGCCATAGACATTGGAGGCAATAAACACATAGGATGGTGCGGTAGCTGTGGCGCAACTCGTAAACTGTTTACAAGAACTCTTCCTTAAGTGCTTTTTATATGTCGCAGTAACCTTATCTTCGCATAGCGTTCCTCCTCATACGTTGGAGTGCACGAGCATGTATCTCCTTACATACAATAAGTACAGCGGGGAGGGGGAGGGGCATAGTTTATCATCGAGGGGTATCTATAGCATATATTAGATGAGCCGCCATCGGCTGGTGTGTCTGTTTATTAAAGGTGCGGAGGGGTGGAAAAAGGAGACTGCGTAACTACCTTCGACGGTTATTCCAGAGGACTGTGTACGCTTCCGCGTAATACGCACGCAGCGCACTTTACAGTCAACAGTGTTTTGAAGCTACAGTATACCGTATACTTCTCTAGAATTTCTCCTTTGTCTCAAATTCACGAATTGCAGTCTAATATGGGATTGCGTGACGACTTCCAAATAAGAATATATCTGGCGATATTTTCCTCTGGCATTGCTAGCCATTGTATAAGGTGGATGGTGAAAGGTCATAAAAAGCTCAACTAGCGTTGGCAACGCAGGTGCTTATTTGCTGGCTCACATTACCAGGTATTGTTGAAAAAAACGACTGAATGCTCGTCAGAAACAAAAAGGATGCTCCCCAAAAAGGTTCTGCGTGCTAAAAGCAAAAATAGGCACATATGTATAGGCAAGAAGGACAGAAATAGGCATCTATAGGCCATATAAAACCAGTGTTAAACACTTGTTAACCAATAATACGTGCCCATACGCAAACAGGCTGGGGCAATGACGCACGGGAGTAAATTGGTATTTGCCTATTATGCGGTGTCCACTCATCACAGCGCTCTGTAGAAGCAGACATTTGTAAGCTGGATTGCCTAAAACCAGCAGGCTCGATTGCCTAAAACCAGAAGTTTGAAAAGGTGAGTGATAGTTAATGGAGAGAGAGAGAGAGAGAGAAAGGCAAAGGAAAGACCGGGAGGTTAACCAGAGATTATCTCCAGTTGGCTACCCTGTACTGGGGGAGGGGCAAGGGGATGCAATAGGTGACAAAGAAAGAAGGATAAGAAAAAAGGAAAAAAGAAAACCTAAACACACACACGCACGTACGCAAGAACTATTTCTGTGGGCACTGTCACGCAGTCCGCAAAGGCGAGGGGAGCACCGGTTCTCTATGCATAAGATATATTGTGGTAAGAATCCGAATCTGGTGGGCTCCAAACCAATTTACTGCGCGGTCACTTATTCGAGAAAAAATGTATCAGGAGAAATAACGTGTGTCAACATTCGCAGCGATACGCAAGATTGATTGTACCAATTAGTTGCTTTAAGGAAACACCTTCGAGCGGTTCTATCAGACTCTTCTTCTGGGACGCAAAGCTCTGCATAATTCACGAAACTACGTTCTATCTACCCATGCGGACGATTTTACTTTTTATCCGTAGGCGCCGTCACACTGGGAGGCAATACGAACATTGTTCCAGTTTTGCGCTTGGTCACGTCACGTATATGCGCTTGACTGAACGTGCCTATGCGCCGCGTCTATTTGGCGCCGACAGATAAGTCGTAAACAGGCACACTTGTCGGAGCAGTTGGAAAATAACTATGTAAATAAACAGCCAATAAAGACCCCGACGCTTCTTCGAAATTGTGCCTATATGTGTGGACAGATTCGAAAAGGGCAAGCACAAATGCTTGTTTTCTCGCAGTTCTCAGTGCATCGTAGTTGTCTTGGTGGGCCTTCGTTGTAGCCTATAGGTGCACTAAACAGAAAGGACCACCGTCCGGCTGTACTCGCCGAACCTCTCCATGCTGGCTGACATCTCTCGCACCCTTAATTCCTGCGCCGGGTGGTACGGGCACCCACTGATCTTGCCGGCCTCCTCTCTCAAGAGACGCACGGCGTTGCTGCTCCCGAGCCCCTTTGTCAGACTCTGCGCAGTATGGGTGTGCAACGGTTGCTCTGTGCGTATAATAATGCCTCCACATTATCCATCGCGCGCATGGCGAGGACGGCGTGTGCACGCGTCAGCGCGGAATGTCGTCAGTAGGGCCGTCCTCATTTGGAAATCGGGCAGTCGAGCACCTGCTTATATCCGGCGGACGGCACAGCATGGCGCGGAACCGACGTGCGCGCCTATAGTGGCGCACTATAGAAAGAGCCAAGTTCCCGTTTACCCGTGTAAATTGTTGGTACATAGCCTCCCTGGGGCCGGTATCTATAGTTGACCTATAGTTGACCTGTAGTTGATTTGACTATTACAACTGTATCGCTGCCACAAAGCTGCTTCGAAATTACGCATACTTGCGTATTAAGGTGGCTCCGACAACGAAGCTGTTTTGCACGCGCGCTGCCAGAGCAGACTGGACAAGTCTATTCCTGAAGGAATAAATGTGGTGTTTTCGAACGCACATGTGCGAGCGCGTCGGCTCCCGTTTCTACAAACCTTTTGGACCAGATTTCTTGCCTCAACCCACAGGAACTGTTCATCAAACGACGCAGTTTACTCCAAGGAACAGGCGGCTACGGAAATCTTACCGGTGGGTGGATTTTTCGGACTTTTCCGAGACTTTTCCACCGCACGCCACGTTGGCGCGCAGCTACGCCACACGAGCCAAACCATACGGGGCAGTCGGGCAGGCGTCGAGCCTAGGCCCAACGCGTCGTCGAGCTAGAAAATGGCCTCCAACCCCAATACCTCGGTTGTAGAAGGCATGGAAATCAATCCGGAGGAAGCGGAGTGCTCAGGCTGGATAGAAGTCGTGAGCAAGAAGAAGAAACTTGCCGAGCGGTGTGATCCTAACGCGCCCACGTCAGCGAAAGGAAGCGGTAATGGCGGCGCCCGCAATGCTGCACCACAGAAGGTATTGCGACGAGTTGTGGAAGCTTCCAGAATCGCGAACCTTCCTAGGAATTATAAGGCCTCGTGGAGGGCTGGATGTTAAGAAGACGGACCTTATTATTTTCAAGCGTGCGCTCGCCAAGGCGGCTTCCCTAACAGCGGAGCAGGTGTTCGACGACACGTTGTGCCCGAACCCCTTCCAGAACATTCTCGTGGTTGCCACGCCGTTCGAGGTGAACGCGCGCGCCTACGCCAAGGTTCAACAGATTTGTATGGCAAGTGTCGTCATAGAAGTGGCGGCCTACGGGGCTGCGTCGGACGACACATGTAAAGGAGTGATCCGCGGAATCAACGTGGACATCAGTGACGCAGAAATGACGGAGATGATCGTCAACCGGAGAAACCCCGGCGCTCTGGGGGTTCGAAGAATCTAGAAGACAACAACAGTGATCGTGTTGTTCGACGGACACAAGGTCCTCCTAAACGTCGTATGTGATGGTGTTCGCTACCCTTGTTCCTTGTATCGCAGGCAAGTAGACGTTTGTTATGCGTGTGGAGAATTGGGCCACAGGTCCGACGTTTGCCCGAAGGGCGAAGACCAGAAAAAATGCCGCGGATGTGGCATGCTCACACCATCAGAGGATCATCAATGTGATCCCAAGTGTGCCATATCTGTGGTTGGGCACACCAAACGGCAGACCGCAAGTGCAAACAGCGCTTCCAGGTGCCATACATCGTGCGCCAAAGACGGCGGCGCCGCAGGCGCGCACAGCACGCGCAGCGGGCAGCAAGACCGCGTGGCTTCGACACAGCTAGCGGCGGAGAAGCAATGGCGGGAGAGAAACCCTTCTACTCCCCTCACCGCAACATATCGGCATCGAGAGGACGCTCCCGCTCCCTATCCGGAGGGCGATCCAGCAGATCGCGCTCTCGCCCCAGAGGGCGCGACAAAAGCTGCAGACGCTCCCGTTCGAGAGGACGATCGGGTTCCAGGGTCCGAATCCAGGAACCAATGTCCTGGGCAGACAAGGCCAGGATGAACATCTCCAGCGGCAAAAAGGTAACACAGGGCATCTCGCCGGAGCATAAAAGAGCAATCTGAGATTTTAATGCTTAAGAAGGAAAATGCAGAGCTAAATGAGGCACTACGAACGCTGAGGGCTGAGTTCGAGCTCTTCCGTAACTCGCGTGAACCCCGCGAAGTAGCCTTACCCATCCCAGTTCAAGCAGAAGGGTCGAATAAGCGCAAAGCTATTTCTCCCCCCGCGACCACGGAAAGAGAGCCAATGCAAACTGACGAGTCCCCCGCTCAGGACCCTAAGCCAGAGCCGAACATACTCGCGTCTTTGAAGGTAATTGAGGAATCGTTCACGCAGATGAGAGAGGCCTTAGCTATTCAATCTAGCACTGTCGAGCATATGGACAGTAACATCTCCCACCTAACACGTAGAGTTGGCATCCTCGAGTCTAAAATGAAAATGATAGACTCTAGCAAAATCAAAAGCATCTCCACTGGCACCACTGCAAAAGCTAAGAAAGTACAGCAGGATCCCGATAACACGAGTACCCTGCAGGCTCTGCTAGTTCAATAGAAATCAAAATGGCGGGACAAACCGGAAACCTAATTATCTGGCAGTGGAATTGCGCCAGCTTCTTAAGGCGCAAGGCTGCTCTATTGCAGCTCATCAAAGCACAAGCGATAATGCCGCACGTCCTGCTCTTGCAAGAAACACTTAGTGAGAAGGTGAATTTATCGGGCTACCGTTCGGTTAGCCAAAAAGGGGAAAATGGCAGAGGTATCGCCACATTCGTCAGGAAAGACACCTCTTTTCAGGAGCACGAAGTCAAAATTTGTAACTCGGATAAGAAATCCGGTCTCGAGGCACAGTTAATTGAAATCATCCCCCACATAAAAATCCGACGAAACATTTTCATTCTCAACTTGTACAGCTCTCCTTCCGCTCATAAGCATAATCTCCGGTCACTACTAAATAGGGTCGCAACCGCTGCGAAATCGCAGCCCTTAATAGTCGCAGGAGATTTCAACGCTCCCCACCCGGCTTGGGGTTATGTAACACGAACAAAGAAAGGGGCCAACCTAGTTGCAGCGAGTACAGAGCTAAACCTGACGCTGGTCTCGGACCCACGTTTCCCCACGAGGCTGGGAAACTCGGTCGCCAGAGACACGACCCCTGATCTCAGCTTCACTAGAAATGCTGTGGCCACGTGGTCCAACTTACAGGAGAACTTGGGGAGCGACCACTACATCATAGAACTCAGGATGGAAATAATAGCAGCCCCTCCCAAAACCTATAAGTACACAGACTGGGACCTCTTTAGGAAAATAAGAGGTGAAGATGAGGCAGTATACGACGCGTTCAGTGAACTGCTTGTACATACACAAATGGATGTCGAGAAGGCCACCAAGGAAATAGTTACGGATTTTGATGCCCCAGGGATGGACGCAAGGTTAGTGCATCTCCTGGAAGCCAAGCGCTCTCTCCTCGAGAGATGGAAGACACAAAGACTCAATCGCAGGCTACGGAAAAAGATCGCGGAGCTCAATAAACTCATTGAGGAGCATTGCTCCGAACTTAATAAACAGCAATGGAGAGACGCCTGCTCGGCAGCGGATGGAAAAATGCGCAAAGGAGGCAAATGGACCCTCTTTAAACATCTCTTAGACGATGGACAATCCAAATGTAATCAGAGACTAGTCATAGACCGATTAATTAATAAGGAAAAAATGGAAGGCATCTCAGAGGCCTCCATATTTCGGAAACTAGCGAACAAATACCTTCCAATTGGCCAAAGCCCAGGTTCTCCCCTCCCTCAGTATGAGGGCGCGCCTGCCCCAGAGCTGGACGTCCCCTTCTCGGAAGCTGAGATCAGGGAAGTGCTGCACAATTTAAACGGAAGGTCTGCCCCAGGCCCCGACGGAGTTACAAACCGGCTCTTAAGAAATTTGGACGACAAAGCAATTCAAGCTTTAGTGAATGAGATAAATGAGGTATGGGAGGAGGGCGTTGTACCGGAGAGTTGGAAGAAGGCCACAGTGGTCTTAATCCCCAAGCCAGGTAAATCACCCAGCTTGGAGAACCTCCGTCCTATCTCCCTTACTTCTTGCATTAGCAAAGTAGCGGAAGATGCAGTGCATAACAGGATATCGAGACATATTGAGTGCAAGGAACTATTCCCCTACAATATGGTTGGTTTCAGGCCCTTGCTTTCAACGCAGGATGTCATGCTCCTGCTCAAAACACAGATAATCGACTCTCAAAGCAAAGATGTAAAAAGGGTCCTCGCACTGGATCTATCCAAGGCATTCGATATAATTGCACATGACTATATCCTTCAGGAGATATCGGCCTTGAACTTAGGAGTTAAATTCTTCTCCTTCGTTGCATCCTTCCTCGAGAGCAGGACGGCGGCGATAAAGTTGAAGCAATCAGTCTCGGAATATTTCACACTTGGAAACAAGGGTACTCCCCAAGGGGCAGTTATCTCACCCCTTCTGTTTAATATAGCAATGCGCAAGTTGTCGGAAAGCCTTGCAGCAATTCCTTACGTAGGTCATGCATTATATGCTGACGATATTACAATCTGGTGTCCTGGAGGACCGGAGGCTACGGTCGAACAAGCTCTACCTGAGGCTCTGGATGTTACGGTCTTTCTTGAAAGGTACGGGACTGGCACTCTCGCCTGGAAAGTCGGAACTCCTGCTGTACAGACAGGCTAGACGAGGTGCTAGGGGACTCACCCCACTCGATCAGGTGCCCATTAGCGTTCGTACAAGAGATGGGCACACCATCCCGAGAGTAGACTCTATCAAAATACTAGGGCTTTCAATAAACTCAAAGGGATGCAACGCTAAGACTATAGCCCAACTCACCACGAAAACTGAAAACGTTATTAGATTAATTATGAGAGTGTCCCAAAAGAAAGGTGGCATAGGCGAGGATATACTCCTTAGGGCTCACCATGCTTTCCTCATCAGCCATGTCATTTACATAGTCGCGGCCCTCAATTGGACGAAAACAGAAATGGATAAATTAGACACGCTTATGCGCAAAAGTATCAAAAGGGTGATCGGGTGATAGGACGGATGCGGCAGGCCTCCGTCCTAGCTTCAATCAGGGAAATATCACGCAACTTGATATTCAGACAAGGAACTCCTTTATTGTAGACCCTTTTCCAAGAAATTTCCATCCGCAACACAATGAAGGTCGAAGGTTAGCGAGGGCTAGAAATTTCTTAAAGAACATATCCGGAACGGAGACCTTTGTTGACGCGGCGCGACACGCCAGTGCCAACAAGTTCTCCGTAGCCATAGTCAATTACAGGGGAGAACTCCTCTCGGCAGCCTCGCTGAAAACCTCCTCGGTCGATGTGGCGGAACAGGCTGCTATAGCTCTCGGATTACTGGACTCAAAACGCACTACGGTGTACACGGACTCCCGAGCAGCCGTTAGAGCGTTCGCATCGGGATTGATAGCCAAAGAAGCAGCCAGGATTCTAAACGGCAAACAGCCCTCTGACATTGTTCACCACATAGTCTGGTTCCCAGCTCACATGGGACCAGACATATTACCGGGTCACCTGAACCCCAATGAGATAGCCCACGACCGTGCGCGAGGTTTCGTATGCCGCGACGGGATGGTGTCTCGGGTGAGTTCGGGAGAGCTCGTCCACAGTGATCCACTGGTTACTTTTCATGAAATCACCTCTCATTACAGAGGGAATAGGCAGAGTTGTCCTTTCCCCCATCATAAGCTCAACAGGCCATAAGCTAGCACGCTTCGCACGCTCCAGACGGGGTCCTACCCCTCTAGGGGCTTTTTGAACATCCTCCACCCGGACATCGATCCACTCTGCCCAGATTGTGGCACTGAATTTAGCTCATTAAATCACATGCTCTGGTAGTGCCCTGTGTTACAGGATTTTAATACAGAAGAAGACTGGACGAAGGCCATCACAGACCCGAGACAGGACGTCCAGCTCCTGGCTGTCCAGAGGGCCCGTGAACGAGCGGAGAGGCATGGCCTCTCTGTTCCGACATGGGACTAGCCAACGGCTGGGTAGGGACCTGCAGGCCCCCGCTTAGCTCCTCAGGACCCCAATAAAGTCATTTGCTGCTGCTGCTGCTGCCTTTCCTTCGTCAACGTAGAGGACGGCGGGTTAGTGCAGATCGTACTGCTTGACTGATGTCGCCATTTTGTCGACTGAGTGCAGGGCACCGTGGTGCAGGGAGATATGAAAGTTCTATTAGCGCAAAGCTCTTTCAGGTAGTAAAGATGTCGTAAAAAATTCTTAAGGATAGTTTCGTATTAACCACTGCAAAAGGTTAACGTGAGCAACGTCTTAGACGAATGCTTCTCATAAATATGTGATGGGATTCAATGCAAGGTTTCAGAAATTATTTTGTTCACCCGGGAGTGTGGAGAAACTGTAACGTAAGAACTTGTAATTTATTAAAATTGAAGATTGTTTGTAAAATTTATTAGTTTCTCGCGGCAGTCTCACTATAGTAGTTGCTGAATGCTCTGAAATGAAGAGACATTGCAATTTTTGTAAAGACTAAGGAATCTAAGGATTATAAATGTGTAAGATACATTATGGGGTATTTTCAGAGGGAAGGTGCGAGATATATTGTTTACGAAAATGATAAAGGAAGACCTTTGCCTATTGTTCCCTATATGCTAGAGCATTTGATTGGTACCTGAATGCATACTTTTTGTGGAATAACATTTATTATAAGCACAAATCTTTTGGGCGTCACCTGTCTGCTTCATGCTGCGCATTGTTCCATGTTGCCACTAATCCTAGCTAGGGCTCTGCGCGCACACAGTCCACACACGCGCTCTTGGGCTGCAAAATTGCCGCGCGACTGGCCGCTCGAGGTACTTTGCATGTGTTCGCGGGCTTCTTTCACGCTCGGAAAAACACTTTTGTGTAGCGCGCATTGAGCGGCAGTAAGCTGTATCGGGAGTTTTTCATGTCGCTCTACAATTTTCTCATTGACACTTTTCATGTAATAATAATATTTGAGAAGTTGATTAATTAATTAGGACTAATTACGTAATTAGGTGGAACGGAAAAAAAATTGAGTATCTCCAAGCGACGCAAACAACATTGCCTTACTTCTGTCTAGCTACGTGGCATTCGCATATTTTTAATCTCGGGCTGAAGTTAGCTGGGACACCCTGTATATGAAGTGCCAACTGTTGGCTTGTCTTGCCAACTCACTTTGTTGTTTATTCACAAAACCAATTTCACATTTTCTGCCATTCTTGTACTGGTTAAGTAGCAACTTTATGCACAGTCTAATTGACTGCCTGTACACATATACCCCCTACCCTTTCTGCCTGTAAAAAAAAAAAAAAGATTCAGATGGCAAGAATCAAGAATCAAGAATCAGATTGGAAGAATCAGAATCAAGGCAAGAATCAGATGTATGCGTTAAGAGACAAAGCCGGCAATATCGTTACTAATATGGATGAGATAGTTCAAGCAGTTGAGGAGTTCTATAGAGATTTATACAGTACCAGTAACACCCACGACGATAAGGTGAGAGAGCATAGTCTAGAGGAACTTGAAATCCCACAAGTAATGCCGGAAGAGGTAAAGAACGCCTTGGAAGCTATGCAAAGGGGGAAGACAGCTGGGGAGGATCAGGTAACAGCAGATTTGTTGAAGGATGGTGGGAACACTGTCCTAGAAAGACTGGCCACCCTATATACACAATGCCTCATGACCTCGAACGTACCGGAATCTTGGAAGAACGCTAACATAATCCTAATCCATAAGAAAGGGGACGCCAAAGACTTGAAAAATTATAGACCGATCAGCTTACTGTCCGTTGCCTACAAAGTATTTACTAAGGTAATCGCAAATAGAATCAGGAATACCTTAGACTTCTGTCAACCAAAGGACCAGGCAGGATTCCGTAAAGGCTACTCAACAATAGACCATATTCACACTCTCAATCCGGTGATAGAAAAATGTGCGGAATATAACCAACCCTTATATATAGCCTTCATTGATTACGAAAAAGCGTTTGATTCAGTCGAAACCTCAGCAGTCATGAAGGCATTACGGAATCAGGGTGTAGATGAGCCATATGTAAAAATAATGGAAGATATCTATAGCGGCTCCACAGCCACCGTAGTCCTCCACAAAGAAAGCAACAAAATCCCAATAAAGAAAGGCGTCAGACAGGGAGATACGATCTCTCCAATGCTATTCACAGCATGTTTACAAGAGGTATTCAGAGACCTGGAGTGGGAAGAATTGGGGATAAAGGTTGATGGAGAATACCTTAGCAACTTGCGATTCGCTGATGATATTGCCTTGCTTAGTAACTCAGGAGACCAATTGCAATGCATGCTCACTGACCTGGGGAGGCAAAGCAGAAGCGTGGGTCTGAAAATTAATCTGCAGAAAACTAAAGTAATGTTTAACAGTCTCGGAAGAGAACAGCAGTTTACGATAGGTAGCGAGGCACTGGAAGTGGTAAGGGAATACATCTACTTAGGGCAGGTAGTGACCACGGATCCGGATCATGAGACTGAAATAACCAGAATAATAAGAATGGGCTGGGGTGCGTTTGGCAGGCATTCTCAAATCATGAACAGCAGGTTGCCACTATCCCTCAAGAGGAAAGTGTATAACAGTTGTGTGTTACCAGTACTCACGTATGGGGCAGAAACCTGGAGGCTTACGAAAAGGGTTCTGCTGAATTTGAGGACGACGCAACGAGCTATGGAAAGAGGAATGATGGGTGTAACGCGTAGGGATAAGAAAAGAGCAGATTGGGTGAGGGAACAAACGCGGGTAAATGACATCTTAGTTGAAATCAAGAAAAAGAAATGGGGGCATGGGCCGGACATGTAATGAGGAGGGAAGATAGCCGATGGTCATTAAGGGTTACGGACTGGATTCCAAGGTAAGGGAAGCGTAGCAGGGGGCGGCAGAAAGTTAGGCGGACGGATGGCATTAGGACGTTTGCAGGGACAACATGGCCACAATTAGTACATGACCGGGGTAGTTAGAGAAGTATGGGAGAGGCCTTTGCTCTGCAGTGGGCGTAACTAGGCTGATGATGATGATGATGAAACGAAAATACACAGTGGCCAAATTCAGTTAATCGAGGTAGGTTATTCTGAGTGACGGCTTGTTAACAGGGTCGCCAGGTTGCTTTACATGCAGTTATTTTCATCGATTTTTGTCGAATTAACAATAAGAAACCTAGGCGCATATTCACAAAAAGCTCTTACGCTAGAATTGTTTGTAAGAAAATCTTAGAGCCAATTTTGATGCTGGAGATACTATTAGCGAAGGTAGCCGGCCAATAGCAAAGAACCCTAATGCCCTGTCCACATCCTTTCCTTCCGCCCTTATTCCGCTCAACGACACAACACGAAGATAAAGCTTTGTGAATTGGTTCCCTAACCCCTAATTCGGAGGAAAGTTCGTACGCTAAATTTGCTCGTAAGCTAGCAGATGCCAGCCGGTCGTGACGTGGAACATAATATTAGCGAAGGCAGATGACCAATCTGAAACAGCACTTACGAACGAAAAGCCTTGTGAATTTGGCCCCTAATTTGTTTACGCTATTAATATTTCACACGATAAAGTTTTTTTCTGATATTTTAAGAGAGAACATTACTAGGTTCTTTTATCGATATATATATCTAATAATCGCCGCTGTCTTCCACCTAGCTAACGAAACTGCAGATGACAGCGAAAGGAAATTGTTAGCCGCGGGCAAGTCGGTGACATGACGTCGTGCGTCCAGGATATGCCGCGTCACACATGTTGCTCGTATAATCTCCTTTGTTCCTTACGCCTGAAAGCACTGGCACGGCAAGGTTGCTGACGCATATGAATTGAAGTAGCCGCTACCTGCTACCTGACTGATGACGTTATCGATACGTCTTGACTGTGTTATTACAAGGTTAACTTTTGTTGCAAAGAATCAAAGCAGAAACGTGCCCCCAATTTATTTGCTAGAGAAAATGCAATCGCCATAGTGGCATCAGAGCCGTGTTCCTGATGCTCAGTGAGAAGACGCCTCAGGCACAGCTAAGCCTGGTTCACGTAACCACTAAATGATGGTCGTGCAATTATGCGCCTCAGATCGAGTGTATCACGCAGGGTTTCGTCTCCTCTTTTTCGTGCTGGTCAGAGACATCTAACTCAGCTCACGCGTCACTATGCGTAGTTGCCTTCGAAACGCTGGCTCCTTTTTGCCAAGTGTATATGGCTCGGAGGTTTATGGTTGGTGTCAACGCTGAATATGTCGCTTAAAACAAAACCTTCCATCCTCAAAGCGCCGATGACGAGTAAAATAAAACTCAGCGCCTTAGTGAGAAGTGCTATTGAAGGAAGCTTGAACTAAATATGATAAAGGTTTATATTTAGGTCATAGAAAGACCACTAGACTAGATGAGTGGTGGCACGGGGGTTGGTTCAACGTAAAGGTTGCTGCCGCTCGATTTTATTCCTTTCCTGTTATACACTGCTCACGGCCGGTCTACCCGCTGATAACGTGGGTGAAGTGCTGCTCGGACCATTGGCGAAGCGCGAAAAGGACTAGCATTTCAATTGTTACATTATCAAGCTATGTCCGCCTCAGGTTAAAAAAAAATGAAGTGCTTGACGTTGTGTGGCAATCATGGTGGGGATATTGTAACGATTCTAATCCCTTTTTTTGTTTTTTTCCCGTTTCGCGCTTCGTCAGTAGACCGAGTGGCGCTTCACCTACGCCATCACCAGCGTCAGCTGCTCGTCAGGGGTAGTGATGAAAAATGAAAAAAAAGGAACATATTGGAGTGAAAGGAATCACTATGCTATGCGGGCCCATTTCTCGTCAAAAGGTGACTTGTCATAATAGCAGCGTTCGTATATCTAAGGCTGGTATAATGTACAAACTTCTTTTGCTTGATTCTATTCCTCTCTTATCATCGACAGCTCCGAGCCGGCCGATCCTGTTGATAACGTAGGCTGGGTACATCTTGGCCAGAGAGAGAGAGAGAGAGAGATTCTTATAAAGAGGAAAAGCGAAGTTATTTTCTCAGTTATGGTGGACACCTCAACTGCATTGAGCGAAGTGCAAAGTGGGAACAAAGAAGTGAAGAGAGAGGGAGACGTGGAAAGAAAGAGGAAGGGACGCGAAGCGTCGGCCACGTAAAGGCCACATCTCAGCCACTGACGGGACTGACGCCACTGATGCAGCGGGTAAAGTGAAATAATTGGAATATAATTATTATTTTATTATTGTATGATGCATAGCAGATGTCGCCTTTAATTGGCGCCGGATACTCCTTTTTACACAGAGGTATGAAAAAAGAAATAATTAATTTAGAAGCATTAAAACAAACGTGAACTCCAAACCACCATAACACAAAGTCCAGTCACATAAGTACACTAACGCCACACTAAAACTGAAAGTCAGCTCAGAAACACAGCATAAGTGTACTGAAGTCAACACAAAGTCCGGTCACAGCGCACAACAAAACACGGATTAGATTCAAACGAAGGCACATGAATTCAGACATTTATTGGGCCAAAATCGGGTCAAATTAATCACATAGAGTGAGCTTATCATAGATAAACACTCTAATCAATAGTTTCGCAGAATATTGCTCGCTTCTAGAAATCTTTGGAGGGCCAGTAACGTTCGCCTTTACAATGAATATGTTAGCCGCGGACCTAAGATATCCCTGAGGCTGAAGGGCCTGCGGTCCAATGGCATTAAATCACGTGCTAAATGTTGTCTCTGTGTGTCGTGTCGCGGAAATTCTGACAGAAGATGCTGCATGTTATCCTCGTGGCCACAAGTGCACTCCGAACTACCAGCTCTTGAAAATTTTTCGTAGAAAGTGTACGCAGAAATTTTTTTTTCGTACAAATTTTTCGTAGAAACGCTCATTCACCGCAGACGGTGAATGAGGGTTTCAAAGGCTCTGGTTGTACCCAATGTGGACGGGATTTTAAATTGAAGCGATGGGTCAGTGGGAAATAAATCTGAAGATTTCGAGTTCTGATCAAACTGTTGCTTTGCAGTCACGGGCTGAGATCTGTCTTAGTATGTGCCGCAATTCGCCTTGTGTTAGAGAAAGACCAGATGCGACGTTGTTAACGTGCGCTTGTCCAGCTGCCTTGCCAGCTGCAACGTTTCCAAGGATAGTACAGTTGTCAGGGATCAACTGAAACATTATTTTGTGCGATTCTCTTCACTTGCTTTTGAGAGTTCCTTTACTGTCTCGTAAACTAACGCCATGTTTTACGAATTGCTGATGCCACCATGACATGACGACAAAGCTGCCTGCGAGTCACAAAGGATGACCCATTGTTTTCCTTTTTGCATTGAATTTATGTTTCGTAACAAAGCCATTATTGAAAAAAGCTCTGTTTGAGTTGATGATGTCGTGTGAGACAGTTTAAACGTCTGTATTCGGTTCCATTCTTGAATGACAAAGGCGCCTGTAGAAGAATTTGTTTGAAAAGGACCATCTGAGTACGTTTGAATATAGTCAGAGTATTGAAAGCATATCCGGTTTAACGCTAGTTGTGCTGCTAGCATAAACATGTCTCGTTTGCGAATAATTCCTTCAACTGAAAGTTAAATCTTCGGGGCGACGAGTCGCCGTGGACGGCAGGAGATATCTGAGATACAAAATTCAGGATGTGGTAGCAGCTTTTTGTGCACCTGAATAACTCTATCGATGCGAGCCTTGTCTCAATAAGTGTAATTGCTAGTGGGTCTATTTTGTGCTGCACTGAAACGCGAAAGAAATGTCGACAGGTTAAAGCCATCCTCATAATAGAACATGGAGGATTACGTGCCTCTGCAATTTGCTGAGGAACTTGAGGTTGGTCGAGGAATGAGTAAGCATAGTCTAAGGCATTTAGCTATCTATCATTAAGTCGCTCTTCTGATGAACGGGAGATTTCGTGCAGAACAGGGGAAGAATATGCTGTCTTTTGCTTTGTAAGTGCATTATGTACTTTTAGTAGTGATGAAACCAACCCTCCCCAATGTCGTGCCTGCTACCTGGCGAACATTTATTATTGAGTGGATTTGTTCTAGAAGGGCTTTAATGTGAGAATTCCAAGAACGTTGTCTATCTAATATAACCCCCACAACTTTGTGTTGTTTTACCATGTCCAAAGGCTGTCCCTCAAGGCACCGCTAAAGGTCATTAGATATCCTCTGGTAAAGGGTATAACACAGCTTTCTTACTGTAAGACAGCTCCATTCCTTTTTCATTTAAGAATTTGTTTACAATGTTTAGACCTTCCGGCAAAGTTGATTGAACAAGGCTGGTACTGCAACCAGAGGCCCGATTACAAACATCATCCGCATATGTAGAGTAGTGTAGTGCAGCTGGAAATCTCCGCGGTAAATCCACCATCACACAATTAAAAAGAAACGGACTTCCTTGTGGAACTCCGTTAATAAGATTATGAGAGGAACTTTTTCCTTCGCTTGTCTTAATAAATATTGATTTGCTATTCAAGAAGATAGATATCAATCGTCGCATCCTTCCAGAGACTCCCAGTTCTAACAGGCTACACAATATACGGGCGTGGCTGACTGTCGAAGGCTCGTTTAATGTCTAAAAACAATGCTATGGGGACATTTCCCCTAGTTCATTCATGTTCAACATAGGTAACGATACCCAATATTTCATCCATGGTGCACTGCTTCCTTCGAAATCCTGTTATGTGATCAGAAAGTACTTCTGCTTGTTTACACCACCATCGCAGCCTAGTGTCGATCATTTTCTTCATGACTTTGCATAAACAGCTCGTCAGACTCACAGGAAGAAAAGACTCAAGAGAAGGAGGAGTTCTGCCGGGCTTCAATATAGGCATCACACGGGCTCTTTTCCAAGAATCAGGGACACACTCCTTTTCCCTTAAATAATTGATTAATTCCACAAGTGCCAATCAATCATTAGGTCCCATGTTTTGCAACACACTGCATGTAATGAAATCTGTGCTTGCAGCAGTCTTTGTCTTACAAGACGCAAGCGCTCATTCTAGCTCAATCATAGAGAATTCTAGTCTAAATGTCCATGCTGCGACTGAGAACACGCAAAACCTTTTTGTTTGGTCGTTTTGAAACTCAGCGCAAGTAATAAAAACGCTGGTTCTAGTTATAACTTTGCAGAATTCCTCAGCAAAAACAAATTCTGAAGTATCCTTGGCTATTTTGCAAGCATAAAATTGTTGTGTTTGAACAAGAGAGCCGCTTAAAGCACGAATAGTCATCCATGCTCGAGGAACCGGCGTCAGGGTAGGCAGCGTATCGGAAAATTCACGCCATCTCCCCCCCCCCCCTCCCGTTTTTTTGTAGTCGTCTTCGCATGACTGAGTGGATTTACTGCGGATTTCTATACGCTTCTGTATTTCCACTTAGGCGATAAGCTCTTTTTGACCTTCTTACACAAATGTTAATAATTTTTATCACTTGCTGTGTACTCTTCAGGAATGGTCACTTGTCTCGTACACATTTTCATGGTTTCTTGCATCACTGATGTGAATTTCTCTACATCAGCTTCACAGTACAGTTGACCGGACAAGTGTTGACGAAAAAACTGTCAATTTGTTATATGCACGTGTCTTTATTTTGCAGTACTTGTTAATCGTGGATGTGATATAAGAATTGGGAAGGGATCGCGTCCACGTGTTTCTGCGTCTGTTGTCCACCCGGCATCGGTAACAGTATTATTAGAGCAGATTATTACGTCTATGCAACTAGCGTAGCGAGATCCACGCATAAATGTCACAGTTCCATCATTCAATACTGACAAGTTGCATCTTTCCGTGGCGCATTGAACGATATTCGCACGGGAATCACAGTGATTACTCCCCCATATTACGTTGTGTGCGTTAAAGTCTTCAGATATGATCATGTTTGATCTTGTGATGCTAAAAATATTTACCAAATTATCAATCGTAATACGTCTCGATGCTTGCAGGTATATGCTTAGGACTGTTACACATGTTTTAGCGAGATATACTTTGCAGGCTGAATATTCAGGAAAATCTGAACTGCTTGATTGAATAAAGTGAGAGGGCAAATATTTCGAACGCAGAGCATTATTCTCCTGTTTGCAGCAGGACGAGAAGATTTATATATTACGTAATTAGAAAGACGAAAGTCATCACGTACTCCAGCCTCCTGTTTGCACAGAACAGGGAAGCTGTATTGTGCAACTAACTTGCGAAAATAAGCAGATTTGGATCGAAGACTATTAGCGTTTCTGTAATAACCGATGTGGACGCAGCAGCAGATTTTGCAAGATTATTGCACAAAAAACAAGGGTTTATGTAGGCACGGGGCATCGCTTATTGGCACACGTGCGATGGTTTTAACACGGAAGACCATGCTCACAAAATAACCAACTCAGTCACGTCGCTCTGTTGTCGCAGTTTCGCTGAAATATTGCGACATTTTTGTACTAATTAGCAAGGATTGCCATCCGGTAGCACTGATGTGGACAGCTGAATCAGTAATGGCCCCATAGACAACAGTGCCTTTACCTCTGGAAGCTTGTTCGCCATAGGTAGAGCTGTGACAATTGCTTGAACAGCAGCAAACAGCATGGGTAGAATCATCTGTACAACATTGAGTGGCGCGGTGCTATCCCGGAATGCTAAAGTTCCGGCCGCCGTCTGCAGTGATCGCTGAGAGGTGTTGTGAGACGATCGCTGAGGTTTTCCTAGGTTAGGTCGCTGATATTGTTGTGATGTGTGGCCTTCAGTGACTGTAGCAGAATGATGACTCTTCTGTCTTTGAGACCCTTGCCCAGCTTGTTGATTTAATGCTGACGAATACGATCGTTCTTTTGGCTGTGAAGCGGTGATTTTTCGCTAGGCTTACTGCATCAAGATTCGGAAGAGGCTCCATGTGTCGTGGTTGCTTCCCATAAATTAATTCATGTTTGCGTAGCATGGATGCGCCCTTGTTCTGTGTACATAATGAGAAGGAAGCCATATGATTATTCGCACAATTTGCACATTTAGGCTGTCGCACAGACTTGCATTCACCATGCTCATGGTTCTCGGAGCAGATTTTACATCGACGGGATCCACGATAGTTTTTTGCCAGGTGTCCAAACCTGTGACAGTTATAACAGCTCACGGCCAGACCAAGGTATCCTTCCACCGGGTGGGTGGTGAAGCTCAAGTGGAATCTCTGAGGCATTGGTTTGTCATCTCTGAAGGGAAGGATTATCCTGTCTGGAGGGAAGGATTATCCTGTGCAAACAGCGGGATTGAACTGTGCATGCTCCAGATGGTAGTATCTTGCTTGTTGGCGGACTGATATAACTCCAAGATGTTTCAAAAACTCGAGCAGTTGTCCTTCAGTGTACTGAAGTGGCACATGACGAATCTTTCCGACATTTCGAGTGTACGAAGCGGGTATGCAGGACTTATAACTCTCAGTCCTGCTCCTTCATGCAGTAAAAGCAGGTTTTTCGCTGATGCTACTGAGGTAACGCTCACTGAAAAACTGCCGTCTCTGTTTACTCAGAACACTCACTGACACTCACTACGGCTTGCTCAGTCATCTGCTTGCTGCTACATAGGGCCTCAGCCGGTAGGCAGCATAAACGGCGACAGCAAGTAGAAGTGTCAAAGCCTCATAATGTGCTGCTCCCGTGTGGCCACCTTCTGATGACCAAAACCGAGAATGACTGTGGAAAATACATTATACCAAATTCTTTAGCGTGCTGGGAGGTGTGCCAAGCATTATTCAAAAGGTTGTAGTTGTAGGACTTTAGTTGAAAACGAGAAGATCAATACTAAAAATAAGTTGCATTCCTTTAACAGATGTGTTCTTGCTATAAGGCAATTACTGCTATTTAAAAAGTTGAAAACTGCATTGATTCTCAATAACTCACCTTATGATCCTAGTCATGACCTGTGTCCTAGTTCTGCAAGTTGCATTAAAGCACCACTGACCATGCTTAAACACCACTACTGCTAGTCACATCATGGTGCCAAGTGTTCTATTCTAGTGGCTACAGTTTGTGTTGTAATATCCTGAGTAGTGCTTTGTTTTAAAAAGGTTAAGCCTAGTTGCATTATGGCTTTGCTTAAAGAGTGGCAGTCTCTTACATTATTTCATGTTCCAAGCGGGTGTTTCACTACTGTGAGTTTGCTGAGGTATTTCGAAGATGTATATTTTACATTATGGCATTGTTTAAAGAGCAGCAGTCTAGTTGCATCATTTCATGTACCAAGCGGGTGTTTCACTACTGTGAGTTTGGTGCGCTATTTCGAAAATGTATATTTTACATTATGGCATTGTTTAAAGAGCAGCAGTCTAGTTGCATCATTTCATGTACCAGGCGGGTGTTTCACTACTGTGAGTTTGCTGCGCTATTTCGAAGATGTATATTTTACATTATGGCATTGTTTAAAGAGTCGCAGTCAAGTTACATTATTTCATGTACCGAGCGGGTGTTTTACTACTGTGAGGTTGCTGCGCTACTTCGAAGATGTATATTTTACAATATGGCATTGTTGAAAGTGCGGCAGTCTAGTTACATCATTTAATTCATGTACCAAGAGGGTGTTTCACTACTGTGAGTTTGCTGCGCTATTTCGAAGATGTATATTTTACATTATGGCATTGTTTAAAGAGCGGCAGTCTAGTTACATTATTTCATGTACCGATCGGGTGTTTTACTACTGTGAGTTTGCTGCGCTACTTCGAAGATGTATATTTTACAATATGGCATTGAAAGTGCGGTAGTCTAGTTACATCATTTCATGTACCAAGTGGGTGTTTTACTACTGCGAGTTTGCTGCGCTATTTAAAAGATCGCTATTTTACATTATGGCATTGTTTAAAGTGTGATAGTCTAGTTACATTATTTAATGTACCAACTGTGTGTTGTACTACAGCGAGTTTGCTGCTATGTTTTGAAGATCTATATATTTTGTACCTTCGTGCTTACATTTCTGAAATAAAAGTATTAAAACCTCCGTGTAGGTCATGAAATTCTTAGTTTTCAGCTATGCTTGCATGGTTTTAAGAGTGAAAAGCATGTAAAAAGTGATTAGTGCCTAAATTTAGGTCCGCAAGCTTTCTGCAAGAAATATCCGAATATCCGTCTGTGGACGTCCCAGGGACCTGTCTATGTATGTTAAAAGGTCTGGCTACGGATGGTCCACTGGATGTCCATCAGATGTATTGTGGAGGTAAATGGATGTCCGCAGGACATCCGGATGTCCAGAAAGAAATATCCCTTGGTTGTTCTATGGACGAAAGTGTGCCGTCTGGGTGTTTCCATTGCCACCGAGATAATTTCTGAGGCTGCATGATTTGAATTAACTTGCCAAAAATTGCGTCCTTCTTCTGACGGTCGGAGCACCGCCGGGAGTCTTTCAGTTCTTTTCTTTTTGTAGGACACGAATATGAAAGGGGCTTCATCATACTCAATGGCTTCATAATCCCTTGGGTCATAGTTCGAAGTACTGTCGTTCTCCTGATTGGGTGTTTCATAAAGACGGAGGTCTCTTGCTCTCACCTTCACTGGGTTTCATGGTGGTCACCTTAGGCGGGCTGTCAGCACCTTCATAGTCAAGGACTAGCCGTGCCGGCTTGATGATGTCATGCGCATGGTGTGTGTTGGCAGAATCTTGGACGCGTTCCTGCGTTGCACTCGTGTGCCTCAAAACACGTTGGAGGTCATAGGGCTTGTGCCGCCGTTCTCAGCTGCCTACCGCCGTAGCAGGTGGAGACACTCCGAAAGAAAAGGCAAAGAAGGCTTCGTACCTAGTTTCAATGGGCTCGTAGGTCGCTGCACTTTTTCTCACTGAATTACTGAGCAGTGAAGTCCAGGCACAATGTAAACAACTAGTTCAAACTGAAGTAAAAAAAAGAGAAGCAAAGAGGATGATGACGACGCCTCAATTAATGGCACAAGCCCCACTGTGGGGGAGGCCATGAACCGGGTGGTAATGTGATCGAAAATTGAAATTAATTTGTTAATGAATAAACAAGTAATAAAAAACGAAAATAAATGAATATTCGTAGATGAATAAACCGATAATAAATGAAATAAGAAACGCCAACGTATGAAAGCCTCCAACCCTACAGCTAGAATAGAACTGGGAGAACTTTCTAAGTTAATCAACAAGCGTAAGACAGCTGACATAAGGATGTATAATATGAATAGAATTGAACATGCTCTCAGGAACGGTGGAAGCCTAAAAGCAGTGCATCTCAGTGCTCCAGCATCGTCACTCTAGTGTCACCATCTCATGGTCATCACGCAGTCATTTCCACACTATTCGTCGTCATACGATCGTCGCCGCTCCGGCATAGTCGTCATTCCATGGTCGTCACGAGAACACTTCCTCGTTCTTGAGCGCTCTATGCGGCCGCACGCGATGGAACTGCGCGCGTCCGGGCTCTTTCGAACGAAGCGGCAAGAGTTCGTACCTGGCCAAACAGCAAACAGTGGCTCCCCCGTTACACGGAGGAGGAAGTGGTTGGCGTCACCTTAAACACCACGAACCGAGGGCCCACTACGCGTAGTGGCGGTGTCATCGACCCGCCACTTCGTTTATTTACAGTATTTATATCAGTCTAACATGACTGTTTGAGAAAGTACACCAGTCTAACATGATTGCTTGAGAGAGAGTCTCAGTCTAACATGACTGCTTAAGAAAGTGTCTCAGCCTAACCTGACTGCTTAAGAAAGTGTGTCGAGCATCCGCACAACAGCAGTTTTTAAACACTCGGTCCTCCCGCGATACAAGGTGACGCGAACGTTCGTTTAGTCCCCGTAAACCAGCCGCCTCTCCGCGGGACGGTTTACACACACACATACACACACACACACGTGTTCACGGTCCGAAACCGACACCACACGAATTTCGTAGAACTCGGAGCCCCCCGGGTAGCGCGCCCGTGTAGCAGATCAGGTCCGCGTTGTCGTGTTGCGCACAAAGCCTGCTTCGTCGAACTCCTTCAGTCACAACGGCGACGAGGCTAGAGCGTAACGGTGGCGGTTTCAGCACAAAGCCTGCTTCGTCAAACGCATCCTAGCTGAAGCGACGGAGAGCGGAGGACATGCGTACTGGTCCTGACACAAAGTCGACTTAGTCACGCCGTGGCTAGAGGTTGGCGGCGGCATTCCAAGATGACGTTGCCACCGCTGGTGTAAATGGCTGGCAAACTTGCACTGCAGCTGGCCGTTCTTAACACTACTCAGTAATAGACCATATTCACACTATCAATCAGGTGATAGAGAAATGTGCGGAATATAATCAAGCCTTATATATAGCTTTCATTGATTACGAGAAAGCGTTTCATTCAGTCGAAACCTCAGCAGTCATGGAGGCATTACGCAATCAGGGTGTAGACGAGCCGTATGTAAAAATATTGAAAGATATCTATAGCGGCTCCACAGCCACCGTACTCCTCCATAGAGAAAGCAACAAAATCCCAGTAAAGAAAGGCGTCAGGCAGGGAGATACGATCTCTCCAATGCTATTCACAGCGTGTTTACAGGACGTATTCAGAGAACTGGATTGGGAAGAATGGAGGATAAGAGTTAATGGAGAATACCTTAGTAACTTTCGATTCGCTGATGATATTGCCTTGCTTAGCAACTCAGGGGACCAACTGCAATGCATGCTCACTGACCTGGAGAGGCAAAGCAGAAGGGTGGGTCTAAAAATTAATCTGCAGAAAACTAATGTTTAAAAGACTCGGAAGAGAACAGCAGTTTACTATAGGTAGCGAGGCACTGGAAGTGGTAAGGGAATACATCTACTTAGGACAGGTAGTGACCGCGGATCCGGATCATGAGACTGAAATAACCAGAAGAATAAGAATGGGCTGGGGTGCGTTTGGCAGGTATTCTCAGATCATGAACAGCATGCAACACATATTAAAGGACATGTATAAGCACTGCTCCACCACATTTTGGTGCGGGGGGTTAACAGATTCGAAAAGGGTTCCGGTTCATCGGGGTATTAAACAGGGTGACCCACTATCACCTTTCCTATTCAACTGCGTTTTAGATCCTCTGCTAGAGAGACTGAACAAGCTGAAACTGGGCATTCAGCTTAGTGGTACTTACATGTCAGCGATGGCATTTGCAGATGACATAATTCTGGTTTCGGATACATATGAGGGACTCTCTTCACTGATCAAACAGACTGAAACATTCATTACTAATGTTGGTCTGGAAATCAACCCTCGCAAATCTCAGTACTTCGGTTGGAGGGTAAACCATACAATGAAGGGATTTGACTACAATATTGATTCGATGTCTGTAGCAGGGACAGACGTCCTTCCTGTTCAGAAAGATCAACCGATCAGATATCTTGGGCTACATTTCTTTATCAATAAGGCACCCTCAGTCGAGTCGGAAAAGGCAAACAAGCTCTTGGAACTCATTGGTTCTGCTAAACTCAAACCGTTCCAGAAGATCCACTGTTGGCGGCAGCTGGTTCGACCGGCATACTTGTATGAGGCTTCGAATTCACTACAGGTGCAGGCAGAGGCTGGGCGCCTCGACAGGCGAATTGCGAAAGAAGTAAAGACGGCACTGTATCTACCTCAGGGCTTCCCAAACAGTCACATATGGATGCCTACTCGAAGTGGCGGGTTGGGGATGCTGCAACTTCAAAGAGTTGCCTTAATCACACAATATAAGGCACTGTGCCGTCTAGTTCGTCTTGGTGACGAGTTTGTAGATGAACTCTTTAGGGAAGTATTGTCTGCTTGCAGACAACGCATAGCGCAGATCTTCGAAACATCCACTGAGATTACAGATGCTGCCCAAGTTAAAGCCGCTTTGAAGAGAGGCTCTGCGGTTTGGTGGAAAAAGCAGATGGCGAAGTACGGCAACCAAGACTTGTTTGCCCACAAGGCGCAAGTCATGGCAAACTCCTGGTTGGCCTACGATTCAAGACAACTCAAAGATGGAGATCGCATCAAGGCATTGCGTCTGCGTACAAATGCATTTCCTACCCGAACTTTGTCTAACAGGCATGCCACGGACCCAAGTTCGCGTCTGTGCCGCAGATGCAACCAGAAACCAGAAACGACCTTTCACATTCTCCAGGAATGCCCCAGTGTCCACCTACCTAGAGTTGAACGTCACAACTTTATCACTAAGAACGTAGTTCGGATGATAAAAGAGCGCAACCCTCGAGCATATGTTCAAACAGAAAGACTCCTGGTAACAAAAGACAATGTTCGCCTAAGACCTGACCTTGTAGTTGAAGACGGTAACCAGGTGACAATTGTGGACTTCGCCGTCACCTGGGACGCCAGTGAAGACATACTTCTCAGAATGTGTGCCTCCAAGAAAAGGAAATATGCGGCATTGCGGGAGATCTTTCCGGATAAGACAGTGGGCATTTACGGCATGGCTTTCGGAGCCAGATCCATGCTGTGCAGGGAAACGGTAAGGGCCGTGGAATGTCTGGGTTTGTCAAAAAGGGGCGTGGGTTGGTTGTCTGTGCGAACTTTGCTAGGGAGCATAATTGTTTTGAGTCGATTTGCAACTCTCGTTCGCTAACCTTTAGTGTCTTTTTCAAAAGCATTTTCTTTATATACACACTGTCGATAAATAATTCATAACTTTCCCTAATTACTTACCCCAGTACATAACACAAAACAAAATAAAACAACCACACGAGGCGTCACTTAAGCTTAGGCTACTTGGCGTCACGTATAAGGGTACTGAGTCTAATACAGGAAGGGCCTCGGCCCTACCCAAATACGGACGTCAAGACCCGAAAAACAGGGGGGCTTCTTGGGGACATTTTCTTAACTCTGTTGAAACAGGGAAAGTTCTGTAACTAGCCATTATCCCTCAAGAGAAAAGTGTATAACAGCTGTGTCTTACCAGTACTCACGTACGGGGCAGAAACTTGGAGGCTTACGAAAAGGGTTCTACTTAAACTGAGGACGACGCAATGGACTATAGAAAGAAGACTGATAGGTGTAACGTTAACGGATAAGAAACGAACAGATTGGGTGAGGTAACAAACGCGAGTTAATGACATCTTAGTTGAAATCAAGAAAAAGAAATGGGGCATGGGCAGGACACGTAATGAGGAGGGAAGATAACCGATGGTCATTAAGGCTTACGAACTGGATTCCAAGGGAAGGGAAGCGTAGCAGGGGGCGGCAGAAAGTTAGGTGGGCGGATGAGATTAAGAAGTTTGCAGGGACAACATGGCCACAATTAGTACATGACCGGGGAAGTTGGAGCAGTATGAGAGAGGCCTTTGCCCTGCAGTGGGCGTAACCGGGCTGATGATGATGATGATGATGAAATGAAATACAGTAGTGTATAATAAGGGATTCAGCCTTGCCTAGATAGGGACAGTAACATGAACTTAATAATAAAATACATAAAGTAAATGATAGACGTAAAAATGAGTAAGTAAAATTTTGAACACTAATATTAATTATATTATAACTGTGAATGAACAGGGCCACCGGCTCGGAGAACTTCATCTTCAGGGCCTTTTCCCCGTGCCTTATTGCGATGCACCTTTGGTTTGGTCGCCATGTTTGCCTCCTCATCTACTGCACAGAAGAGGGTAGCCCCAGAGTTGGACTGTTTGAACTTCGAGCAGGGATGCCCTTCTCCGGTTGCCAACGTGTGGTGGATGAGTAGGCAAAGGGCCCGAGACTCGGAGAGCAATTACAACGGACATGAGGCAGGCGATAAGGTATAGTTCAAAACAATCAATATGCGCTCGAACTGTTCGCAAGAGTAGATGCAAGCCTAACGCGTGGTTGAACATATTATCAAAGGCATGCGGCCAATGGGAAACAGCACTCATAAACGAAAAGCTATGAGAAATCGGGCCCCTGTTTACTTCGTTCAGAGTTTCTTTCGTAATACGAACCACAGTTCTACGTATACGCGTAGAAATTGTCACGTATTGCTCGTGAGAGGTCTGTCCCCGCGACTCATTCCATGCCACTTTGTTTTTGCGCTGTAGGCACAAAATAAAATAAAGAAGAGACAGACTAATGTAGGGTTGCTTGGGGATGGTCAACAAGTGTCGGCCGAAACCGACGCCAGCAGGCGCCTTCGGTCTGCCGTATTAGCGTGACTGCCCTTGACCCCTGTCACCGATGCTTGGCTTGTGGCGGTGGCTAAAGGCTTTGATTGAGCCGGATAAATGCTGCCTTTAGTTCTGGCTGTCCTGTACAATCCGTTGGGCTTGAGACTTACTTGGAATCGTGGCAGTGAAGTGTCTAATTGAAGAAAGGTGGATCGCTCAATTTGTGACTACTTACTGAGCCTCACTCTCTATCATCGGTTACAAATTGGCGCAGAACTGGGAAGTCGATTCTAATGGAACGGAATGAAGAAAGCTTAGATCAAAAACTGAAAAAAAAAATTCCTCTGAAGCCTCGCATGAACGGACGAGAACGAGAGGTATTTGTGAGCACAAGTGCGTTTAATTAAATGAGGCTCAGATGAGCTTACAACTTACGGGTACGCGAAAAATCAAGCCGGATAAAGTAGCGCATTTTGTTTCATTCTATGTTTTGTACTTTGTTTTCGCCTAAATTCTGATCTGGGCTGACAGAATTTCTTATGGGCTCTGTTGAACGTCCGTACTCCGTTAATGTCAGCCTACTTAAAGTCTGCTACAAGATACCGGCCTTTCCCAAAGCCTTCGACTTGTCCGTATACTGAGCTAACGTGAACTATACCCTAGGCGAAAATTTCTTATATAATACAATCATTATAGTACTCCGCCGCCTTAGATCGCATTTCCTTTCCCCTGGCACAAGAGAACACCGGTTCCATGCAAATAAATTAGCTGCGCGATTTCACTTCCCCGCCTTATTATCAGCTAGAGCATATGCATCAGCCGTGCTCTTAACCTCCCTAAGCCCGGTTTCTCGAGCGGCATGCAACGCTAGCTTGATTATGGTGGCAGTATACGTCCGAACACGGAACTCCTCAGCATCCTTGGGAGCTATAACGTAAAGCTATTCCAATCTTTTTCTATTCTGCCACTACCACACCACTATTGGTAAAGAATTTTTCTGGCTACCCCCCCTTCACCTGTCGGTCACGCGACGTCACGAAAACGGTGAAAACTCCAAAACTGGTGTCATCCTGAGAATTGGTTCCAAGAGGATCCGTCTTGCGAACTCCACGACTAGAATTTGTTAATTGCAATATGGGCCATAGGGTACTTAGGAAGTTAATTAGTCGATTATACATTTTAAGTTTTTGTGCAAGTAATGTCCGCCTCATCGAGTAGACCAGCTCATGAACTCGAATCGTCATCATACCTTGCTGGTGAAGCAGCGCACTGACACGGACACAGAGACGACACACAAGACGACACTCGTCACCTGTGTCCATGTCAGTGCGCTGCTTCACCAGCAAAGTATGATGCTCAATCACCAACGAGGCCAACTTTCCACATTACTGGAATCGTGCTATTTGCCACAGGCAACCTTTAAAAACATTTCAAAGTGTTCACTGAAACACCCGGTGTACAGAGTATCCCAGCTAACTTTTGCGAGAGTTTACAAATATGCGAATGCCACGTAGCTGGACAGAACTAAGGTAATGTTGTTTGACGTTGCTTAGAGATACTCAGATTACTTTTTTCATTCTAGCTGATTGCATAATTGTTCCTAATTAATTAATCAACTTCTCAAATATTACAATTAGATGAAAAGTGTCACTTAAAAAATTGTAGAGCAACATGAAAAACTCCCGACACAGGTTTCTGTTGCTCAATACGTGCTACATAAAAGTGTTTTGCCGAGCGTGAAAGTAGCCCGCGAATACACGCAAAATGCCTCGCGCGGTAATTTTGCGTGTATTGCGGGCTTCTTTCACGCTCGGAAAAACACTTTTATGTAGCACGTATTGAGTAACAGAAAGCTGTGTCGGGAGTTTTTCATGTTGCTCTACAATTTTCTCATTGACACTTTTAATCTAATTATAATATTTAACACATTAATTAATCCTTAATAAATTAAGACTAATTCTAATTAGGCGTGATGAAAAACTCAGTGCCTTCCCACTCTGTGAAGACGGATGACCAGCAAAGCTGTGTATGTGGGCCCCATAATGGCAAACTCGCCTCCGCCGCGTGTCGGCCCAGTATTGTACTATCTTCGGGATCGGCCCACGTATGGGAACTGCTTATAGCCTGCGTCACCTCCGCCCCGGGTCGACCTGGCACTGCACTATCTTCGGCATTTTTCTTTCTACACGCAGACATAACAGTGGCGAAAGTAGCCCTTAACAGCTGCGCTGTAAAAAATAATTTCAGTATCTGCGAGCGACGGCAAACCACATTAAAGTCCAGCCACGTGGGATTCGCATATGTTTAAACTCTGCCTAAAATTAGTTGGGACGCCCTATATATATATATATATATATATATACGCTCACAGAGAGAAAAGCGTGAACACCAAGGAAAAACAGTTTCTTAGCCATTTGCTGTGGTGTTTACGATACAGAGCCTGTACATGTTAACTCAAACGTGCAATAATAATAATAATAATAATAATAATAATAATAATAATAATAATAATAATAATAATAATAATAATAATAATAATAAACTGATCTTATGGCGGTGCGCTGTGTGACACATTTTCTGCTCTTATAAAAAACACACAACTTGAGTTCTTTGCTAAGTTTCCGTCCGGTCAGAATTTCAAGACCTGTTACAGTGCTACTGTGATCTCGAGGGGCGCTATTTGAGTTGCCGGGCAAGCATTGATGGCTGTCTGATGTCGAGTGTGTTGTCTTCCACCGCGCTTGCGCAGAGCGGTCGGTACCTGTGTCATCGATCTCATTTTGGTCGGCTTCCACTACGCCCCCTCATTGTCTTGCCACCGTTAACCTGTATCTGTGTCTGCGTGCTTCTTCATCAACTCGCACCGCGGCCCCCAAATACGTTGGAGAACACGCGCTGCCTGCTCCCACGTTGCGCGTGGCGGGAACAAAGCGAAACGGGTTTTCAAAGCCTGGCTAAGCCTTCGTGGAATTGCCTAAGCAACGCTAACAAGAATGCCACTGGCGTGGATATTTCGTATCCCTATATATGGATGTTCTTGGCCTTTCGGAAGCAGCCTTCTCTGTGCGCAGGCAATCGTTCCGTGATTTCTGCAGTCTCATTTGAAAACGGCAGCTGTACATACAGTCGAGCGAGTCATTTAGCTGTGCCAGGCGGCTCGCTCCGCATGACGCACGATTGGACGCTCTTGCACGCTTCCCCGCAGTGCGCAAGCTATTTGCATGATAATTGAGAGGGCCAATGTCAAGCACCCGCCGAAGCTGCGGCAAGGGCCATACTGAGTCTCAGTATCCTGTGGCGGCTCTATAAAAGTGGAGCGCAGATCTGCTGGGCGCAGGCCCAATTACTTCCGGTCGGGGAGACGGGGCTTTTTATATATAGATGCGTCCTTGCAGGACCCTGTTGTCATCAAAGAAGCGGATGCGCCGCTACTTTTCCCCCCCGTTCTTTTTCTTTCTTTTTTTTTGATGCACTCTCCGATTCTTTTACTATTTCCGGTTGCTGCCGCTCCTCGCCTCCTTTATGGGAGACTGCGCCGCCGCTGATAACTCGTCGTCTCGTCCTTTGTTGCGCGTCCGGGTGCGCACTTGTGGCCACGCATTCGTGGAACGGCCGCCCACGCTTGCGCTCCCAAATATGCCGCACTTGCGACTGCGCTAGCCTATCGCTTTATGACTAGCGCGTCAAATCGGAGCGGTGCACTGTCATCGGTCAGTGGGCCAGAACCGTAGCTTATCTGTACGGCGAATTTGCTAGCCACAGCGCGAGACGGTGTACCAGCGCCTGCATGCGGCCGAATTCGCAAAGTTCCCATAGGAGCTGCTTGCGATTGGACGTATGCGGCGGCCTTTCCAATTAATGGCGGACAATTCTAATGTAAGAACCTTTTTGTGAGTAAGAGCTCTGCTGGGTGTCAAATTCACAAAGCTTTTCGTTTGTAAGTGGCTGCCTTCGCGAATATGTTCCCCGTCGTGGTTGGCCGGCACCTGCTGGGACGAAAATCTTTTTTAAATTACCCAGATTTCCGTCGGTGCTTTTTTTTTTCTGCTTCCAAAAACTATTCTTTCTGTGTTCTTTCTTTTTTTCACATTCAGAATAAGATTGTGTCATCAGAGTGAAAGTCCTTAACAGGGTTATATTACGCCGCAAGTAAAAAAAGTAAAAAAGAAGCTACAATGTTTCTCTGTCCGAAAAACAAAACAGAACAAATCCATTGACCCTAACGAATGACTGCCTTCTTGCAGGGTTTAGACAGCAACCTGGAACTGTATTGGTGACAGAGGTCCTTCACATTTCTTATTCTTCTGCCAGATCGCGACGTCTCCACATACATGAAAGGTGTAAAAGCAGCACAACGATCGATACTAAAGTATCGCTCCCGTCATGGTTTAAAAATCACAAATGTGTCTGCGTTTCTGTGACAGTGAAACAAACAAAAATCACCATTATTATTATTTCTTTTTAACGTGGCAGCATCACAGGAGCCGCCCCTGTCCCTTCCCAATATTCGCAATGCCCGTTTCCTGTCCATCCATCTGTTGTAGTGTCAACAATGGTTTAGCTGATTTCGTTATATTGAGGCAGCAGTAACCAGATGGTGCACCTTATATCACAGATAGTGGATAGTATTGCAGCGTTATCAGAGACGGCCTCGTACTGACTTCTCGCTTTGTGGTGTTTTTGAGTTGGAGTGGTGCCTCGGACGAAGAAACGGCTACGAAAAGGCATCGAAATGAAGAGTTTGATGCTTCAAGCGCGTATTAGCGCTTCTCAGGAGACCTTCCGCGCGCTTTCAGTTCGTATGCAACGCCTTAGATGTTGCAACAACTTAGGTGTTGCACCTTTATAAATGAAACCATAGAACATCGTGCGGCCTTACACCTATGAACAGGTTTGTGTGCTATAGAGGTACCTAAGAGCCCCCCAGATATACCAGTTGTTTCTGTGCGGAGCTTAAGTAATTTTTAACAATCGCCTATGCCAGATAGCGCAATTCTAGTCCTTGAGCTACTCTACTCGAAGAAGCGGTCACTACTTGCACGAAAAATTGAAATTGACAATCCACTAATTAACAAGAAGTAATAAGTGTTTTAACTGATTACATTATGTCATATGTTGTAATTTACAAACGGTAGCTCCTGAGACTGCAAGGCATACCTACTTGAAAAGAATTCTGGGGAGGACATCATTTTCGAGATATGCACCATCAAACTTGCTGTGAAAATTCACTGTCAGTCCACTTACTTTTTTTTTAACAAAATGCCATTTTATGCATTGAAGCCAGTGTATTTCTTCGCAAAGTTCGGAAATTGACATCTCGAAACTGGTGTCATCCTGAGAATTCGTTCTAATTGGATTTATCTGCGAACTCTGAGGCTGCGATTTGTAAATTGCAATAAGTGTTGTAAAGTAGTTAAATACCTAATTAAAGCACGTTTGTTAATTAGTCGAGTATCCGTTTCGATTTCTCGTCGAAATAATGTCCGCCTGTTAGGTCAATAAAGTTCAAGGATTATAATTGTGCTATCTGCCACAGATTATTTTTAAAGTCACACAATGTCTTTAATGTCTTCGCAGAAAGACCCCTGTATACAAGTATATTATGTCGCGATTTATAGCTCGGTTATGAAGAGCACACATGCCCTCCCTGGCACTACACTGTGGGTTAATATGCCAAATTCCTTGCCGCTAAACCGGTTCACTAGAGTGAGACATTATTTACATACAGAAACTGTATAGACTCAGGTATTATGATAGTAATTATTCAGGCTTTCACTTCACGTCTGCCCTCCGCATGGCGTTGATGACCCGCATTTTTCTGGAGTCACCTTCCCTTTCCTGCATCAGCAATCACTATGTCGAGTTAAGTCAAGGCGGCCTTAGATTCGGATGACTGTTACATTTAACTAATTTAAACGAAGTGAATTTTGTAAGCTTTGCTATGGCTCGTTGTGGGCTAGTTGGGTCTCGATAATGGTGAGCGTTTCGCTGTCTGAACGGACCAAGGACAAGACGAGATGGCGACACGCACTGGCGCTGTGCGTCGCCATATCGTCTTGTCCTTCGTCTGTACGCGCTGTTAAACGTTCAACATTAATTTTATAAGCGCATCTTTGGCTAACCTTCGCGCATTCTGCCTACCAGGGGAAAGCACTTGCACAAACTGCGAGACGCTGCTAATGCGAAGACCTTTTAGGGTTCCTGCCGAAAAAAAGACAATGCACATAAGCCACGTTCGACGTTATCTGAGGCATGTTGTGGCTGCTACACGGCCAAAGTTTAAACTGTATATGTTAATTATAGCATTTGTAGAAAATAACTTGTACACTCGCTACAGAGTGTCAGAAGCGTATTTTGCGAACCGTGCAGGACATTTCCTCAGTGTCCTAAAGGAACCCAACGTGCCATAAAGTAAACATTTCCATTTTTTTCCCATTTATTTACCCTAAAGGCCCAGCTTGGGCATTACATAGGGGGGGGAGAACAATTGACATACAATATACAATGATATACAATCAGGCACGTACCCAGGATTCTTTTTCGGGGGGGGGGGGGCCACCACCTCCACCATCATCATCATCATCATCATCATCATCATCATCATCATCATCATCATCATCATCATCATCATCATCATCATCATCATCATCATCATCATCATCATCATAATAATAATAATAATAATAATAATAATAATAATAATAATAATAATAATAATAATAATAATAATAATAATAATAATAATCATCATCATAATCATCATCATAATCATCATCATAATCATCATCATAATCATCATCATCATAATCATAAGCATCATCATAATCATCATCACAATCATCATCATCATCAGCAGCAGCAGCAGCAGCAGCCTGTTTTATGTCCACTACAGGACGAAGGCCTCTCCCTGGGATCTCCAATTACCCCTGTCCTGCCGCCAACCGATTCCAACTAGCACCCGCGAATTTCCTAATTTCATCGCACGATCTATAGTTTTCTGCCGTCTTCTACTGCGCTTCCCTTCTCTTGGTACCCATTCTGTAACCCTAATGGTCCAACGCTTATCTAATCTGCGCATTACATGACCTGCCCAGCTACATTTTTTCCTCTTGATGTCAATTAGAATATCGTCTATACCCGTTCGCTCTCTGATCCAAACCGCTCTCTTTCTCTCTCTTACCGTTATGCCTGGCAATCTTCGTTCGATCGTTCTTTGCGCGTTTCTTAACTTGATCTCAAGTCTCTGCCCCATATGTCAGCACTGGCAAAATGCACTGAGTGCACACCTTACTTTTCAATAATAATGGTAAGCTTCCAGTCAGGAGCTGGCAATGTCTGCCGTATGCGATCCAACCTATTTTTATTCTGTAAATTTCCTTCTCATGATCAGGGTTCCCTGTGATTAATTGACCTAGGTAAAAGAACTCCTTCACAGTCTCTAGTGGCCGACTGGCGATCCTGATGTATTGTTCCTTTGCCCGACTATTTATCGTTATCTTCACCTTCTGCATATTAATATTCAACCCCACTCTTACACTCTCTCAGTTAAGGTCTCCAATCATTTGTTGTAACTCGTCTGCATTGTTGTTGAATAGAACAATGTCATCGGCAAACCGAAGGTTGCTGAGATATTTGCCGTCGATCTTTACTCCTAAGCCTTCCCAGTTTAATAGCTAGAATTCTTCTAAGCACGCAGTGAACAGCTTTGGAGAAATTGTGTTTCCCTGTATGACCCCTTTCTCTATAGGTATCTCCCTGCTTTTCATGTGTAGAATTAAGGTAGCTGTAGAACCTCTGTAGATATTCTTACGCGAAGGACGAGTCAGTAAGGCGAGAAACTATTTACAGATTATATTTACAACAACGGTTGCAGCGCTGACCGCTTAGATTCACACCGCGAGCCCAGTTCGTTCTTCCTCCTCTTTTCTGGAGTGATGGCGCCCACGCGCTATCGTTCAAACAAACATATACCACACGCATGTAGCAATATTTTCCAAGCTTTTTACGTGAGCGTTCTGTACTCCTTGATTGCGTAGTGCCTCTAAGACTGCTGGTATCTCTACTGAATCAAATGCCTTTTCGTAATCTATATAAGCCACGTAGAGAGGCTTATTGTACTCTGCAGATTTCGCGATAACCTGAGTGATGACGTAGATGTGATCTATTGTAAAGTATCGCGTCCTGAAGCCAGCCTGTTCCCTTGGTTGACAAAATCCAGTGTTGCCCTTATTCTTTTGGAGATTATTTTGGTAAATATTTTATGTAATACTGGGAGCAAGCTAATGGTCCTATAATTTTTCAATTCTTTAACGTTTCCTTTTTTGTTGATTAGTATAATGTCTGCATTCTTCCAGTTTTCTGGGACCCTTGCAGTCGATAGACACTTCGTATAAAGAGCTGCCAGTTTTCCAAGCATTATGTCTCCTCCATCTTTGATTAAATCGACTGTTATTCCACCTTCTCCTCCCGCGCTCTTCACCGTTTCATTTCTTGCAGGGCCCTTCTGACCTCATCGCTAGTTATAGGAGAGTTTCTGTATCCTGTTCATTACTGTTTCTAAGTGAGGTATCGTGACTCCTCTGAGTACTGTATACAGGTCAGCTTAGAATTTTTCCGCTGCTTTTACTATATCTTCGAGATTGCTGATGACATTATCCTTTAGTGTATACATCATGGTTTGTCCCAAGCCAGGTTTCTTTTTTACTGATTTCAGGCTGCGTTCATTTTTTACAGCTTCTTCAGTCTTTCTCATATTATAGTTTCGAATATCAGTTATTTTCACCTTGTTGATCAGTTTTGACAGTTCCGCGAATTGCGTAACGCTGTGCGGCTGCCAGTCCCACACAACCGCGTAGAGCGCAGGACTCTGCGATTCTAGATGTACTGCGCTCACCGCGAAAGGTTAGAAAACCACCCAAAAAGCACAGCAGAGAAGTGGCTACGTGAGGCGGTTCGACCGATAACTGTAGAAGCGTCATTCAAAGCAAATAATTGTTCTCCACTTCCGGCAGCGTTTTCTCTACTTCCTTTTTAAATAAAAAGATGCTGATCCATAAATATTCTCATAAACAACGGTTAACTTCTTTTATTTTTCGCTTTTCCTTGCAGTTTGGTTGTTGCCTTGGCTCTCTCCCTTAGTAGATCGCTTAATTTCTCAACTCCTTGTGATTTTTGTTTCCAGTTGCCAATTTTGCACGAAAAGTGCTATACAATTAGGGAAAAACAGACGAGGTAACGGGCGACAGTCATCTTGCTTATGGGTTTCAGGGTTATTGCAGGATTTCATGCTGGACGCACTTTAACATTATTTTATTTCCCACCTTATCTAACCCATATCACGTGTATATGGTTGCGGGCATCTGCCAGCCTCGCGGCGAGCCGTAACTCAAGGAAATAATGAATCAAAGGGATAAGTTAAACGCAATTGGCGTTTTCTCCGGCCGTAACTCGTTCCACGAGAGTACAGACCAGCTCAGTAACAGCCGCATCCCTCTCCTGGTCCCAGGATCAGCCTAAACAATGAAGGTTGAACTAACAAAAGCAACAGCTATGCGCGTGACGGTTGAATAGATGGTGACAACTGAACGCATCTCGAGTTAATCGCACGGGTGCGGAATCTATGAGAAAACTGTCTTTCACATTACAAGAGATGCCGATAACTACCGCCATCGAAAAGGAGTGAAAAAGGCAGCATAATGCTGACCGATTAATAGCTGCCAAGTCTCAAAATTGATCTGGCGGCGCTTTAGAAATATGTGAGGAGTGGTGGCGTGGGTGGGGAGGGGGGGAGGTATGCCACTTGATTTCGGGGGGGGGGGGGGGCGGGCCCCCCCGGGCCCCCCCCTGGGTACGTGCCTGTATACAATATACATTGTAAGTAGAATATCCTTATATGAAGTAGTACATGCTATACAACCTTTACATCACTTCTAATTTGACAACATCATACGCCAGTAATTCTTACATTATACGAACAATAATCTGACATCTGAAGAAATGCAAGAAGAAATGTTAATGTTATTAATTCACGAATGTTTCATTAAGTGCTTGTTTGAATATAATATGGCCAGTTCTTTCAGCTATATTACTTGGGAGATGATTCCATTCCGAAATGACTAAGTGCAGACACGACCATGCCACCACTTCTCACACTCATTCTTAAAGATCCGCCAAATCAATGTTGAGACTTAACAGCTATTCGGCGGTCAACATTTTGCAGCCTTTTCCACTCCTTTTGGATGGCGGTACTATATCAGCCTCTTTGGGATGTGAAGGCCAGTTTCCTCATCAATTCTGTGCCCTCGCAATTAACTCCAGATGCAATCAGTTGTCACTGTCTACTAAATGGTCATGCGCATCGTTGTTGCTTCGTTAGTTGAGCCTTCTTCGTTTAGACTGATCCAGGGACCAGGAAAGGGATTCAGTTTGTGGTCAGCTGGTCTGTATGCACGTGGAACGAGTTGTGGCCAGAGAAAATGCCAATTGCGTTTAACTTTTTTTTTTCGTTATTTCCTCCAGTGACGGCTCGCCACGACGCTGACAGGTCCTCGGAACCATATATCCGTGATATGGGTTAGATAAGGTGGAAAATAATATAATGCGAAACAGCCTCCTTCATCAAACCCTGCAATAACCGTTAAACTCATAGGCAATATCACTGTCACCCGTTAAATCGTCTGATTTTTTCCTAATTGTACAGTTCGTTCAAAATTGCCAACTGGAAACAAGAGTCGCAAGGATTTCAGAAATTAAGTGATATACTAAGGGAGAGAGCCAAGTCAACAGCCAAACAGGAAGGAAAAACGAAAATTACCACATTTAACCGTTGTTTATGAAAATATTTATGGATCAACATATTTTTATTTAAAAAGGAAGTAGAGAAAACGCCGTCGGAAGTGAAGGACAATTCCGTGTGTTCTGAATGACGCTTATACAGTTATCATTCGAGCCGCCTAACGTAGCCACTTCTCTGCTGTGCTTATGTAGTTGTTTTTCGAACCTTCCGCGGTGGGCGTAGTACTTGTAGAATTGCAGCTTCCTGCACTATATGCAGTTATAGGCGACTGGCGGCCACGCATGGTTGAGTAACTTCCCAAATAGCAATACGAGTCCGTTGTGGCACTTAACTTGTTAGAGCAGTAAACGAGGGATCCAGAAGAACTGTAATTGTTCCGCAAATATATATTTCTGCATGATTCTTCCAGAGCTAATTAAAAAAACCGCTACTATAGTCTGATACAACTTAAGTCGGCAATGAAGCTCCGCCTACGCCCTCATAACCGTCAGCCACTGTTCCTCCACGAGGCTGCAAATAATTCGTACTTCAAACTTTTTCTGTTACTCAATTAACTACAAAAATGAAATTATTACCGCATAATTTTATATCTTTTCTCTCGCCTATTATAGTGGAATGGCAAATGCCTAATTCTTTATTGAACTGAAATAACATGCTTGCTTCGCTACAACTATTTTTTGTGAAGTTTCACTTCAGTTGGCAGTGAAGTTTCATGAGTAAAACGGGTTTAGCAGTAAAATGAACTGCACCGCAAAGATTTGAAGAGCGAAACACTCAGCCGCGATACATTTTGTCCATGTCTGTTGCACACCTCATTGTTTACGCCGATGAAAATACTCTTCAAGAAAAGCAGACGCTTCGGTGGTATCAAGTACGAAGCCATTTTGAAAAGGCCGCATGACGACGATTTTGTTTGCTTCTGTGATTGGCGGGCGGAGTAACACAACTCCGTGTGGTCCTTGTGCCTTTGTTGCCAACTGCTGGTTCTTTAGTTCTATTTTACCAAAGTATTCTTTATTTTACACTTTCGCTTTTTTACTTGTTCTGGCGATGACAGTGTTCTTCCTGCGCTTCTTTCCTGCGCTTCTTTCCTGCGCGAGTCGTCCATTCGACGTAGTTCTCTGTTTGCCAAGTAAAGGAGAGGTGTATCGCACAGGCGTACCTGTAAAATACGCCTTTTTTCCTTTCTATTTTGTGGATTTACGCGTTTTTATCGCGAATGGTGGGCGTTATTCACATTTGTACTAATAAAGGCACCCCCCCCCTCATTTGCATAGAAAAGTTACCTTGGCTTGGGCCCCCTCACCTCCCCTCCCGAAAAAAAAATCCTGGGTACGTGCCTGCCGATGTATATGTGTGCATATGTGTGGTTGAGTTACGGTCTTCGTGGAAAATTCCTCAAACAAATTCTCGACAGCAATATACGACGATGTTTCCAAGCTCCGGCCCTGAGAGAGGGGTACATAACACCAGGCTCACATTCAATGGAAGTAGGGGCATATTAGGGCTAATGTGTGGTGAAATCGTTACCGTTTCTGGCGTAATTATACACTTTAGGAATCGTTAGTGAACGCTCGTTTTCTCTCTATTTTCCGGCGTTACAGGAAGCTCGATTGTAGAATGTTTGACTACAGACCTGGGGTAACTGAGACTTACTTATCTTCATATTTGTAGAAAATTTGGGTCACCTTATATGTGATGTTTGTGCAAAGTTTAATGAGTACTGAATGGGAACCTTAATAAAAGGTACAAATTGAAGGTAGTATAAGTCTACGCCCCTACATCGAGTCATGATGACCAGGAAGTCGAAAGCTTTTATGAAGACGTGGAATCGGCGATGGGTCAAGTCAAAACAAAATACACTATACTGATGGGCGACTTCAATGCCAGGGTAGGCAAGAAGCAGGCTGGAGACAAGTCAGTGGGGGAATATGGCATAGGCTCTAGGAATAGCAGGGGATAGTTATTAGTAGAGTTTGCAAAACAGAATAATATGCGGATAATGAATACCTTTTTCCGCAAGCTGCTTAGTCGAAAGTGGACGTGGAGGAGCCCGAATGGTGAGACTGAATGGTGAAATGAAATCGACTTCATACTCTGCGCGAACCCTGGCATCATACAAGATGTAGACGTGCTCGGCAAGGTGCGCTGCAGTGACCATAGGATGGTAAGAACTCGAATTAGCCTTGACTTGAGGAGGGAACGAAAGAAACTGGTACATAAGAAGCCAATCAATGAGTTAGCGGTAAGAGGGAAACTAGAGGAATTCCGGATCAAGCTACAGAACAGGTATTCGGTTTTAACTCAGGAAGAGGACCTTAGTGTTGAAGCAATGAACGACAATCTTATGGGCATCATTAAGGAGTGCGCAATAGAAGTCGGTGGTAACGCCGCTAGACAGGAAACCAGTAAGCTATCGCAGGAGACGAAAGATCTGATCAAGAAACGCCAATGTATGAAAGCCTCTAACCCTACAGCTAGAATAGAACTGGCGAACTTTCGAAGTTAATCAACAAGCGTGAGACAGCTGACATAAGTAACTATAATATGGATAGAATTGAACAGGCTCTCAGGAACGGAGGAAGCCTCAAAGCAGTGAAGAAGAAAGTAGCAATAGGCAAGAATCAGATGTGTGCGTAAAGAGACAAAGCCGGCAATATCGTTACTAATATGGATGAGATAGTTCAAGTGGCTGAGGAGTTCTATAGAGATTTATACAGTACCGGTAACACTCACGACGATAAGGTGAGAGAGAATAGTCTAGAGGAACTTGAAATCCCACAAGTAACGCCGGAAGAGGTAAAGAACGCCTTGGGAGCTATGCAAAGGGGGAAGGCAGCTGGGGAGGATCAGGTAACAGCAGATTTGTTGAAGGATGGTGGGAACACTGTCCTAGAAAGATTGGCCGCCCTATATACACAATGCCTCATGACCTCGAACGTACCGGAATCTTGGAAGAACGCTAACATAATCCTAATCCATAGGAAAGGGGACGCCAAAGACTTGGAAATTATAGACCGATCAGCCTACTGTCCGTTGCCTACAAAGTATTTACTAAGGTAATCGCAAATAGAATCAGGAATACCTTAGACTTCCGTCAAGCAAAGGACCAGGCAGGATTCCGTAAAGGCTACTCAGCAATGGACCATATTCACACTATCAATCAGGTGATAGAGAAATGTGCGGAATATAACCAACCCTTATATATTGCCTTCATTGATTACGAAAAAAGCGTTTGATTCAGTCGAAACCTCAGCAGTCATGAAGGCATTACGGAATCAGGGTGTAGATGAGCCATATGTAAAGATACTGGAAGATATCTATAGCGGCTCCACAGCCACCGTAGTCCTCCACAATGAAAGCAACAAAATCCCAATAAAGAAAGGCGTCAGACAGGGAGATACGATCTCTCCAATGCTATTCACAGCATGTTTACAGGAGGTATTCAGAGGCCTGGAGTGGGAAGAATTGGGGATAAAAGTTGATGGAGAATACCTTAGCAACTTGCGATTCGCTGATGATATTGCCTTGCTTAGTAACTCAGGAGACCAACTGCAATGCATGCTCACTGACCTGGAGAGGCAAAGCCGAAAGGTGGGTCTGAAAATTAATCTGCAGAAAACTAAAGTGATGTTTAACAGTCACGGAAGAGAACAGCAGTTTACGATAGGTAGCGAGGCACTGGACGTGGTAAGGGAATACATCTACTTAGGGCAGGTAGTGACCACGGATCCGGATCATGAGACTGAAATAACCAGAAGAATAACAGTGGGCTGGGTTGCGTTTGGCAGGCATTCTCAAATCGTGAACAGCAGGTTGCCACTATCCCTCAAGAGGAAAGTGTATAACAGCTGTGTGTTACCAGTACTCACGTATGGGGCAAAAACCTGGAGGCTTACGAAAAGGGTTCTGCTGAAATTGAGGACGACGCAACGAGCTATGGAAAGAAGAATGATGGGTGTAACGTTAAGGGATAAGAAAAGAGCAGATTGGGTGAGGGAACAAACGCGGGTAAATGTCATCTTAGTTGGAATCAAGAAAAAGAAATGGGCATGGGCCGGACATGTAATGAGGAGGGAAGATAACCGATGGTCATTAAGGGTTACGGACTGGATTCCAAGGGAAGGGAAGCGCAGCAGGGGGCGGCAGAAAGTTAGGTGGGCGGATAACATTAAGACGTTTGCAGGGACAACATGGCCGCAATTAGTACATGACCGGGGTAGTTGGAGAAGTATGGGAGAGGCCTTTGCCCTGCAGTGGGCGTAACTAGGATGATGATGATGATAATGATGATGATGATGATGAATGGGAACCAAGGGCACTATAACGCAAGGCTATTTCAAAATTTTCTACTACATTTCTGCAATCATCACTCCAAGATTTTTGAAACATTATTTCGGACCACCTCCACTTCGCTAATCTGTCATGCGATGTCAGGAAAACTGCGAAAGTTCCTCATCTAATAGGACATGCACACAGAAATTATGCACGATTAGATCGAACAAAAGAGAAATAATTGTTTCTGATTCTACACCTTTTCAACATCAACCCTCCACAATTGGTCAAAAGCTTTCGGGCTGCGCCCACTTCGCCTGTCTGTCACGCCATGTCACAAAACCACGAAAACTGCCCCAATCAAAGTGACGTGTACGCATTAAAGATTGCACTATTATGAAAAAAAAAACAGAGTTTGTTTAATATTCGGAGACTGTGCCGTTCTGAAATGAAAAGAAGAAGGCTGGCCATCGATCGCTTTGGCACTGGCTATTGGAGCAGCCGGGAAGAATGAATTCATTTGTGTCTAATAAATATTTTTGTGTGTATGTATAACGTTGTAGATTCTTTTCGGCACGTCCACGACATAGCTCTGCCAAATTGTATTCGCTATGGATATGTTTCAGCTGCATTTTTACTCTTCCATTGTACGCCGTAGTGATTTTCTACCAGACACCGAGAGCTAAGCAAGCAGACGCGGGCCAATCGCAGACGCCGACGCCACCCTCCTCATCAGATTGTCTACTTTCACTGCGCTAGACCGGATACACCAAACCCTTTTCAACTTCTGTGCGCTCCTCGCCTCTTGTCAGCCAAATAGATAAGAGAAACCTGCCAAGTAAGGCAATGCCATGCTATTCGCTTTGAAAGCAAACAACAGCGACCTCCTATAAACAAGAAAAGCGTTTCATTGTCCGGCTGCGAGTCACTGCACCATGCTTGCGTCGTCGCTTGCGTAAGTTTGACGTCTGGAAATAGGAATAAAAACACATTGGAATAGTTTTACGTTATATGACCCGAACATGTCAGTACACGCCGGTAAATGTTTTCCCGGTGTCGTGAGGGAACGAAATGCGACAAAGTTTCAATTTTCATCAACGAAATGAAATCCACGTCATGAGCCACACGCGGGCAGAGTTATGATGTGTGCGGCTTAAGTACAGGTAATTGAAATTCTTATTACAACTAAAATACAAATGAAAACGATCGCACAAGCTATTTCTTTCTTCCCTTGTTTGTTTCTTTGCTTCTTCCTGTGTTTGTTTCTTTCAGTTATCATCTTCTTCTTTATGTTTAGTACCCCTCGTTAGTATGAGCCATGTTTTCAGACCACGATGGTGACGACGACGACGACGACGACGACGACGACGACGATGACGACGACGAAGACAACAACAGCAACAACAACAACAACAACAACAACAACAACAACAACATGGCGAAAAACCGGTGTAATGGTAACATAGCAAGATAGCGAGAGAAAGAGCGAGATAGAAAATCCTGAAAATAATACATACGAGCTGAAACACTGGAATGCTTTATGCGCAAAACTTAACGTTAGTCATAGAAGGTGCTTGGATGTCTTGATGTCCAACCCGCGAAAAACTGCTCACAAACACAGCTCGGCGGCATTACAAGTCGGCGGAAAGCACCACCGTTCTTCTCTAGGAAAGATAATTGGACACAAAAGCCTGTTCGAATATTTTGTTGTATAGCCAAGTGCTTCGCACACATTGGGATTTTTCCCTTTTGTATTGTACTGTCTCCGGGACGATGGAACCACTGAAGTATTGACGGAAGCAAATCTTCATTTTCTGACATTGCCACATGGTCAGTTATAGCGCCAGAACTAAACGGTGTGGCTGAACCTTTGTGACAGACTTACGGATATCTATGGATTTCATCCGAGGAGGCTATGCACCATTCCTCTATTTTTTTCCTCCTTGCCTGCGAGACTTCAGCTCCTTTTCACGAATTGAAGTGCATGATACGTTAGCGGGGAATGCGGTGTCTTACTCGGCTATATTCTCGCGTCGTGAATTATTCGGGCCTATTTATCACAAACGTGAACAATTATGCTGCATTAACCGAAGTCAAGCACGTTTATGTATTTATACGTAGCCTCGGTTGTTCTGAACAATATTCATTTATTTCCTTTCTTTGGGTTGCTCTCGCCTAACCGGTGACATATAGGGGCCCTCGAACACTTTTCAAACCACCGTCTTTCGGTTGCAGGTTGCGTAGACTGGTGGTTAGAGATGCTTCTAGCGTAGGTCAAAGCACCGATATCAAAATATTCAATATTTTAATCACGCAAATAAGTCACGCTATTTCTGCCGACCGCATCATCGTGTCGTCGACATCACCACTGGCTCGTCCGTGATTGGTTAAAAAGAATGTCACTGATAACCACTGCACCGCCGCAAAAACGCGAGAAATTGGGATTTAGTTTCTTTTGTGCTTTACTTTTTAAGTTAACACAAATATAGTTGGCCGCAAAAAATGCAAGAAAAAAAAAAACGTAGAATACACGGTAAGGGTGCTGGCTGTTATTTCGCCTCTGACCTGTAAGCGTTACTCTATGCTCCTTGGGGCGTACACGAACTGTTCGCTCCAAGGAGCGAACTTTTCGCAACCAAACCCTTCTAAGGCATCGCACAAAAGCTTATCTTCTCGCTTATGTACGCTCGTGAGCAGCCTTGTCGCGTCATTTTGCAAGTGCAATATTTTGGTGTGTTGTTCACACGGCGCAAGTTTCGCTCCTCGCTGCATTATTGTGGCCGCAGCCTTTTACAGCGAAGCTGTTAGCGTTTAGTTGGTCGGGATTTTTCGTGGCGCGCTCACCCAAGAAACGGCAGCTAGAAAAGGGGTTTGAGTTTGAGTTTCTGCGTTACAGAATTACGTTTTCTCATATATTAGAGTTACAGTCCGATGCTATCATTCCTGCAGGTTGTGTGTAAGTCCTACTTTACGAATATTCCGACGCATTCTACGTTTAAATAATAATTTAATCAAATAAGCTCCTTGCGCTTAACGGACGGCCTAAATGAATGATGTATGCTGCACTTCCGCACGGGTAAATCGCTTGTTGTGGTGGTGCTTGTGTAACGTCGTCTAACGTCAGTTGGGGTGGGGATTACCGTCCGCACCAGCTTCGCGGTACATCCACTTTCACAGGGTGGAATGGGGCGGATTTCTTTGTGCTTTTCGCGGTGCTGTGCTAAGCTGCCTGCGCAGGCTACGAACGAAGAAAAATAGACGTTGCGCAATCACTGGATGAACCGACCAGTAGAGGCAACCATGAAATGTGCTAAAATGCGCAAAGGTAGTTTGCTGCCATGGTACAGCGAGCTCACTGTAACCATGCTAACGGCGCCATCAGCACACTGGAGTATCCGGAATCCGTGGATAACGAACATAGAGGCAACCACGGAGTGCAGAGTTTCGCTACGCAGTCTCTTCGAGCTCTTACAATGGACAGCGCTTGATTATGTCGCTGGTTAAGAGAAAAGGAGACAGGAGTAAAGCCCTTTACACTTCGTGAAGTAGGGACACTCTCCTCCTCCGCCTTCATTCCTCCTTGTTTCTCCTCTCTTTCACGCTCCCTCTTCGACGTTACGCCGCCTACACCACTCGAGCGAAAATGGCGCTGAAGCACGACTGTAAACAAACGAAGCCGGCGCGAGAGCCCACGTGATGCTACAGGCCAATACCGACGCGGCGTCGGCCTCGGGCAGACCGCGTGAGGAGGAGGCGACATTCTTCAAAGCGTGTCGCTACTTTATGAAGTTTAAGGGGCTTTAGACAGGAGATCGCGCAAACTTTGATCTGAAGGCTTGTATTCTTTTTTCTTGGAAGTTGAAATTTCTGGGATGAATAACTTCAGACTGCGTACCCCTATAGATGCCATTCTTGTTGAATTTATCTATAAAACCACCGATTTAAGCAACCTGCAACCAAAAGACGGTTCCCTGAAAACTGTTCGAGGGCCCCTTTTAGCATCACATGGTCTCCCCGGTTTTTCTTTCCTCTTTCGAGGAATAAATGCGAGGGTTTGAGTACACTACCTTTCTTGCATCCCGCCTCTGTCGAAGTGTGGCCACCGCGGCCAGAAATTGAACCGACGACCTCGTGATCAGCCGGAGATGGCCGTGGCCACCGCGGTTGGTGGCTTGTAGCGTAGTAGCATCAACACCGACACTGTTACGTAGTACATCATCAACTACTCACACCAGCGGTAGTTTTTGTAGTGTACAATGGTACTGCGGTATAATGCTACAGCGGGGAACAAGTGCCTTGGTATGAATTCACGAAGCTTTTCCTTGGGAAGTGCTCTTTGCCATCAGCTGGCCGCTTTCGATAGTAATGACTGAGTGAAGAAGACGAAGTGGTTCCTCTGTATAACGCTGCTTTTCAGTCTGTAATTTTTAAAGTTATTTTTTTGTGTATTAGCGGTAGACACCGCTCATGTGATTGCGGAAATGGACGTGAAATCACCGAGGCCTCCGCCCATACCTTCCACGTCGACTGCAGCCGCTCCAAGAAAGCGCTCCGGCAACCCGAACGACGTCGACAGCGAGGACACGCTGATATACTCTACGGCCAGTGACGAAAGCTCGGACGAAGGTACCCGCCGTGGTTGCTCAGTGGCTATGGTGTTGGATTGCTGAGCACGAGGTCGCGGGATCGAATCCCGGCCATGGCGGCCGCATTTCGATTGGGATGTAATGCGAAAACACCCGTGTGTTTAGATTTAGGTGCCCGTTAGAGAACCCCAGGTGGTCGGAATTTCCGGAGTCCTCCACTACGGCGTGCCCCATAATCAGAAAGTGGTTTTGGCACGTAAAACCCCATTCTCTTTTTTTTCGGATGAAGTTGACTTTGTGCCCGGGACAAGGTGTGAAGCAAAGAGAAGACTAATTATGTCCTCCTCTTCAGAAAGTAAGGATACCATGATCACGCGAGAGCCAGCGGTTTATACTACCTTTTTGTACCGGTGAATGCTGCTGATAGCCTCAACTGGCTTAATCGTCAAGCCACGTCTGTGTTTCTTGAGACCCTCGCCCCAGGACAAATCACAGATGTGAGGATTAATAGAGGCATGAATATTCTCTCTATCGACGTTACGAAACGCGGCGCTGGGTGTATTGAACAAAGTCAATGTGTTGGGGGACATCAATGTATGATCTTACATATCAGACGGCAAGGACTCTACGGCAGCTGTTATTTACGATGTCGACACTTCCATCAGCGAAAGTGACTTTCCGATTCTCATCAAGCCGGTGACGGAAGGTCTCCTAACATTGCAAGCCTGTCGTCTTAGCAATTCACGACGTGTAAAAGTTGTTTTCAAAGGAGACATCCTTCCGTCACAAGTCAAAGTTGGTCATTTTCGACATGCAGTGCGGCCGTTTGTGCCAGGACCACTTCAGTGCCGGAACTGCTGTAAGATGGGACACGTCAGCACTGTTCGTACAAAGTCTGCCGTGTGCTCACGATGCTCAGAGTCACACAGTAGAGACGCCTGCCATGCAGCACATCGCAAGTGCGGCAATTGTCACGGCCTTCACTTCAAAGGATTCAAAGGATTGCCCAAACATGAACAAGGAGATGCAAGTGTTGAAGCAAGTGGACAGAGACGGTTTCACCCACAGGGAGGCTTGTTCTCGTTGCCAGAGACCTAAGAAACCTGCTGCCGAAGCTAGGGATGCGCCTCTCCCCGGACTGTCCACCCACCAGCACAAGCGCCCAGCAATGCCAGCAACAAGCACCCTGAGAAGGACACGAAAACATTGGCCGACATGATGCGTGGCCAGCGCTGCCATCAATAAACCCGCCAGCAGAGCCGTAGCATCGCTCGTCCAAGGTCACTTCGGACTGAGTCTGTAGCAACAATCAAGATAATGAAGTCATAGCCACAGTAAAAAGCCTCAATAATACCCTTCGACTGCTCTTGCCTAGCATTCGGTCTCCGGCTGCTCATAGTGGACTTCAAATATTGGATGCTCTAAACCCGGGGCTGTCAATTCTGGAAAAGCACCAAGGCTCCTCCTCTGCGGCCATTCCGTGAAGAAGTCAAATAAGCTTCGATTTTCCAATTGAATGCCCGACGCCTTAAACCCCGCATTTCGGATATTCAGCCATTCATGTTTAGGAATCAGTTTCCCATTATCGTCATTAGCGAACCACGCCTTCACAATTTGATACGATTATCTGGCTACGAAGCTTTGAAACCTGCTACCTGCAACCACCACGTAAAGACATCGTTTATATCAGGTTTGAGCTTACCTGTGCTGAGCATCCAGTAACACCTGATGATAAGAACCAATACGTGTACCTGACAGTAAAACGAAATAACCTCATTTTCACGCTAGTAGGTATATATTTCACCTTCAAGTCGTTTTGATACTGCAAGATTAAGCGCTCTAATATCATCGACACCTGGGCTGTGGATTATTACCGGTGATTTCAACGCTCATCACTCACTATGGGGAAGCCAGAAGATGGATCGTCGGGGAAGACAAGTTTCTTCCTTTGCATCAGATCATTTGTGTAATCAGATTGTGTAAATTACGGCAGTCCTACGTTCTTATGGGGATTGAGATATAGCCGGTGCCTCGACCTAACGTCTGTGTTACGGAAGCTAAGTAACAAGATTCAGTGGTTTGCGGACAAGGAAACCCATGGAAGTGACCATATTCCCACCTATATAAAAATCAAGGGCCCAGGGACGTCGCGCATCACAGTTTCTTCACGCATCGACTGGTAAAAGTACAGGTCATTCACAGGCACGTGGTGTCAAGAAAATCAAGAAGGTTCACTTGAAAACCTAGCGGGCATAACCAAAGCTGCTATTCAAAACGCTTTCTGTAATTTTACACCTTCATCACAGTTTTGCAAATATGAAGCGGAATTTAATAGGCTCTGAGCAATCTGTCGTCGTGCTGAACGACGGTATAGGCACATAAAATCCATCTACGACTTGAGGGAGGCGAGACGTCTGCAGAAGAAGATTCAGCGTCGAATCAATGCATTCCAGCCTCTAAGATGGAAATCTTTATGCGAGTCGCTTGATCTACACAAGCCTCTATCTCAAATATGGAGACTTGTCCGCGGCGTACGAACGTTGCCAGAGCAGCATCGCCCCTACAGGTACCTTGCTCTCCTCCAGGGTCATCGTGAAATTAAAGTAGCAGAAGACTTCTGCGCGAGGGTTGCCGGTAATGGGTCCGCGTTCACCGCGAGTAATCTAGGAAACACGCCGATGTCGAGAGATTCCCGGTTGGACAATATGTTCTTTGTAGAGGAGCTTCAAGCAAATTTGGCAGCATGCAAGCGTTCCTGATCACCTGGACCTGATGGTGTCACTTACATGCCCCTGTGTTACCTCGGTCAAACAGCTCGGCGTCTCCGTCTAACCATTTACGAGTCGTGGTGCAATGGATTGGTTCCTCCCTCGTGGAAGTCCTGCCGCCTCGTTCCTCTGCTCAAATCAGGTAAATCTTCCCTGGACCTGGCCTCCTATTGCCGCATCGCACTTGCCAGCTGTTTCGGAAAGGTGATCGAGAGGATGGTACTGACTCTCCTGCAGTGGTACCTGGAGCATAACGATATGTACCCTGATGCTATGACCAGCTGTCGACGTGGACGGTCCTCGATAGATAACGTGTTTGACCTTCTCTCGTCCATGCAGCAACGAAACGCCTAAAGAGGTTATCTGCAGTGATGTTTTTGGACATGAAAAGCGCATGCGACAATGTATTGCATGAAGCTATTCTGGATGCCTTGGGGAACATTGGATTGGGGTCCGTGTCTATCAATAGATTTACAGTTATTTGAAAGGCAGAACATCCTTTGTACAAAGAGAAGGTGGTACAACAACGCACTGTTGTACTTGTCGCGGTTTGCCTCAAGGTGGAGTCCTGAACTACACTCTCTTTAACCTTGCGCTCATCGGTCTTGTTGATGTACTTCCACGGTACGTGCATCTGTCAATATACGCAGACGACATCTGCATCTAGACATCAGGGGTGAGGCGTCTACACGTACGTGCCAGGCTTCAGAGAGCGGTTACACTGACGTCAAACTACCTTCAAGGACATGGACTAGAGCTGTCATCTGAAGTGCTCGCTGGTTGCCTTCACGCGCAAGGTGATTGGCACATATTAAAATCATGGACAGGCTATTACTTATGAGAAGACCCACCTCTTTCTGGGGAGTAATAATAGATCGCGACCGTTCTTGGAGCCCTCATACTGCCTACACGAAAAAGCAACTCACCGTAATCACCCATGTGCTAAGATTTCTTTCGGGAAAATCGTGGGGTGCATCTGTATGTACGAGTGATGCTTCAACTTTATACTGTACTGTACCTCGAGTTCACGCGCTACAGTTTACCTGTGGTGGGCAGGATCCGAAGAACAAAGGTACACGTCCTCCAGTCGACTCAAGCTCAAGCAGTAAGAATATGCCTTGGCCTTCCGAAATGTGCACCTTCAGCAGCGACTGTCGTGATCGCGCGTGATCAACCAATCACAACATATATTCGCATCGATGCCTTAAGAATACACATCAGGCATTTCGCCCGGATTTCATCACACCACTTCGCTTTACTTTCTGCTTCTAGGCCACACTCTGCGTTCGGCGATATTATTGCTTCGCATCGTCCAATGCTTCCCTCGAACTTCACGCCTACAGCTAGACCACCATTACCATTGTGGTGCCTACATCCCTTCGAAGCCCTCCTAACCATTCCTGGAATGCAAAAGAAAACACACTCGTCATTTTCAGCCCTACAACAAGCCGCACTACTGCTCCTGCATGAGAAACAGAGCAGACGTCTTCACATTTACACGGATGGTTCAATTTATTCTGCAATCTCAGCAGGAGCAGTAGTTATTTCCGCGAAGTCAGTCACTATAAAGTTCAAGATATCACATTTGACAAGATTGACGGCTGCAGAACACGCCACCGTCCGTGCTGCTCTAGAACGCGTGACTGAAGAACCATCGCAGACATGGTCAGTCTTATCGGACTCCAAGGCCGCTCCCCAGTGCATTATGTGACCATTTCGTCATAGACCGAATGAACAATTTATTTATTTATTTATTTATTTATTTATTTATTTATTTATTTATTTATTTATTTAAGTACTGTCAATGCCATTGTGGCGTTACAGAGAGGGGTGGTGTTACAAGTTCAACATGGCAGTCTTGAATGATGCAGGCTCAGGGTTGCTGGCGATGGAGGGTGATTCCATTCGGATTATGCCTTCGGCACGTAGGAGTGGAAGTACATGTTGGTCTGGCAGAACGGCACTTGAACTTTGAAGTTATGGTCGACCCGGAATGAAAGGTAACAAGGTGGCGAGAACAATGTGCGTTTCAGTTCAGGATTTGTAAAGAAGATTATATGAAAGAGACATGGACGGGCCAGCTTCCTTCTGATAAAAAGGTTAGGAAGGGCTGGATAAATTTTTACTGAAGTAATATTGGCCGTGCGAGAATAATTAGCAACAATGAACCGAGATTAACAATTTTGGATGGCTTCTAGTGCGTTTACTTCTAGTGCGTAGATGAGTGAGGATCCCAGATTGAAGAAGCGTACTCGAGTTTCGACCTGACTAAAGTTTTATAAAGAAGTTTTAAAGAAACAGGAGCCAAAGCAGAGTTACGTCGCAAAAAAACAAAGAGTGCGATGCGCATCGTTAATGGCGTAGTTAATATGAGTATTCCACGATAAATTGTTAGCTATGTGGACACCTAGGTATTTATAAGTATTGACAGATGACAGCTGAAAATTAGTAATGGAATGAACAGGGATAGTACAGTCAGCAGTTCTTCGGGAAATCCTCATTATTCTGCATTTGTTAACATTCAGTTTCATGGACCAGAGTGAACACCAAGATTATGATAATGCTATGAAGATCACATTGAAGTTGGAAAGCATCATGAGCGTAGGTTATTACGTGGTAGAGGACACTATCATCGGCAATTTATTTATTTATTTATTTCTCAGGGTCATTACGGCATTATAGAGGGCATTGGTTACGAGCAAAGCGGGTAAATTCAACAAACTGGAGGTAATAAAGAAAATATGTATGTATTATAAAAGAGATTTATTGGGGTTCGTAGCGACCGTCGGTTCTAGGATGCACCGAGCAGTTCCCGAGCTCGAGCATCTGCTGCGCGCTTGATGCTGCCGATGCTGCTTACTCTGTGCGCACGTTCGTTATCTCCCTTACAATATATATATATATATATATATAAGAAAAAATGTTCCTAGTTTAGCAGTGCTAGCTATGACGTTCTTGAATAATTGATGATCCGCAATGGAGGCAGTCGAGCCTGATCGTTGATGTAATGCAGGTGGGAAGGTCGTTAATGTAAATTAGAAACAATAGGGGTCCGAGGACGCAGCCTTGCGGTACACCGGATGTGACAGAACAATTGCGCGAGTTATGACCGTTAGCAGTTACATGATGGGTTCTGTTAGATAATAAGTATTTAATCCATTGCAATAAATTCGAGTAAATATTTAGCATGCTTCGTTTTAGTAAAAGCAATCTGTAAGAAACAGTATCGAAGGAGTTTTCAAAATCAAGAAATATACAGTCGATAATAGAACTTGTGTCAGATCCCGAAAATAGGTCGTTAGTAAAGAGAAGTTGTCAAGTTTCGCATGAGTAGTGTTTCCTAAAACCATGCTGACTCTTGTAAAGGAAGTTATTTTGTTCGAGAAATTGGATTAGATTAGAATAGATAACGTGTTCCATAAGCTTACACGGTATACTAGTTAACGTGATGGGTGTGTAATTAGAAGGACTAGATGAGTCACCTGCTTTATGCACAGGAATCGCCTTCGCCGCCTCCCAATTGCTGGACATTGAAGCATGTTGCAATGACTGTGAAAAAAGCTGCGAAAAAATGACCGAATGGCAGTCTGCTTCAGGAATTGAGGAGCGACTCCATCCATGCCAGGTGATGATGTTTTAATTTTAAGTATGACATTAAAAAGCCCTAATTGATCAATAATTATAGGTTAAATACAAGGCAGTCCAGGATCAGCTTGAATTGGTAAACCATTAGAGTTGTCAGTAGAAAATGCGTTTACAAAAACGTTCTGCAAGGCTTCATAGCACCTGTCACTTGCAATCGCTGAACGAAGTTCACTACAAAGTTCAATGTTTTTATTTTTCGGACCCCTAACAATGCTCCAGAACTTCCGAGGGTGAGACTGTAAAAGGGAACGAAGTGTATCGCCAAAGAAAGCATGTTTAGCAATTGCATATGCTTGTTTGTAATCTAAAGTTGCGCTGTGATAAGCCGCCCATCTCTTCGTGGTATCAGATGATATAGCGCTGCGGTACAGTTGTTCTTTTTTTATGTAAGCGAAGAAGTTATGATGTAAACCACGGAGAGCGGAACAGTTTGGGGCACGGGAACATGGCCATCTATTGGTGAGTTAATCTTATTTTTGAACGATACCCAATTCTCTTCCACAGAGCCATCTGAAGCGCATTCCATCTATTGTTCAGTAAAAACTTCTAATTCCGCACATATAGATACAAATCAGTTTTGACATAATTTTTTATAACTTTAGTTGCACGCAGAGGACGCTGTTGTTGAAGTGCACAAGTGAAGTGTACGATGCGATGGTCACTAAGACCAGGTAAATAATAAGTCGATTGAATGACAGAAGGATTTGTTGTGCAAACCAAGTCAAGTGTATTACAAGAAAATGCTGTGATGCGCGTGGGTTCAGAGAATTATTGGTTTAAATTAAAATCATTACATACATTTATAAAAACTTTGATTTCCACTGTATGACAGGCCACTGTTCCTTCCGCATTGCTCCAAGTAATGTCTGGAATGTAGAAATCGCCCATTAGGAATATTTGCGTATTTGGGTATCGGACAAATACTGCGTTCAAACAGTCGTGCAAGTTCTCGCAAATGTTTGGGGAGCAGTGAGGCGGACGGTAGCAAGCACGCAAAACATTTTGATATCCAAAGCGAACGCATGCGCATACCAGTTAAAATGGCGAAGCCTGAATAATTAAGTTAGGGTGACATTTATCTGATATTGCTATGGGAACGCCACCACATGTCCTTGTTATTCATTCAGACCTGCAAAGCTTGTAGTCGTTTTTTTAATGCAAAATTTCAGTATCGCCAACATTACTCGACAATCAGGTTTCAGTTAGTAGTACGATGTCTGCGGAACAGTCGTCAACCAAGTAAGATGACTCATCGTGTTTATTTAATACGCTTCTAAGATTTGTAAAAAAGACAAAAACTGGTTTTAATTTTGCGACACGTTTAGTAGGCTGAGATTGCTAGGAAGTGGGTGAAACACTGTTCAAATTATTGGAAACTGAAGGAGAGAGTGAAGACACGAAATCACGGTTAAGTTCATATACATTGTTAGTCTGGCTTTAGCAGACGAAGCGTTCTTTATTAATAACTAGCTTGTTGTAACGCACTGCATATTGTTGGCCAGTCGACTTTCCGTACTCGTGCGGTTTTTTGCGTGTGTTCCTTGTTTCTTCGCAAAAATATTCACTTAAACTAACCCCGGTACCTCTTAATTTGGCTTTCTCTGCTATAATTATTTCCTTAATCTTAAAGGTATAAAGCTTTATATTTACGCAACGGCACTTATTCGCGTATGAGCCAAGTGTGTGCGCGCGTGAAATACCATCAAACGCTCGCTGGACAAATAGAGTTGAGATAATCGAGCGGACCTTATCTTCAGACGGCGACCAAATTTCGTCTGCGGCATCAGTTATTCCGAAAAATATAAGGTTCTCTTGTCGTTATCTATCCTCAACATTATTGAGGCGTGAAGACAGTTGACATTCACCCACAGCATGAGATATAGTTTGCTGCAGATCACTTGGTGGCGTTTTATCCAAAGAAGTAACGCGAGCTTCTACAGCAATCAATCTTGAGTTAATATCGGAGACAGTTTTTCCAACATCACCTGACTTGACTTGACCTCATCAAGGACTTGTTTTAATTCGTTATGACGTGCGTCTACGTGCGCGTTAATTGCTTTAACAACTTTAGCCAGCCCTTCAGGAAGAACATTGGGACCCAGATTAGATTCCACGTGCCCACTCATGAGCAATAGTTTGACAACGTGAAAGCACTAACAAATACATAAGAACACTTGGACATGGTACAAGCAGTAGGCACAGGTTATTAGATTTTTTTCAGAGTAACAGCTAGGAATGAAATTTGACGACTTCGATTAGAAGAAAAAAAACTAGTTTTCAGTCTACTGCATTGCTGCTGCTCGACCATGCCCACGGAAATCGCCCGGGCGACGACAACTGCTCATAAACTTGCGGCTGAGTGATGACGTTGTTAATGAGAATCCGAAGATTAGAGGAGCGACTGCACGCAGGCTGGGGACGCTCTCTAACATAGGACATTTCCGAGCATGTTCTGTATTTGAAGCCGGAGAAGACTGCAGAAACGTTGGCGGTCCGCCTTGGACAACTTTCTCCCGCGGACTGGGGCACGAAGGCGAGGACGTCGTTGCACCGTTCCTGGTGGCAACAGCTGCTGAAGGTAGGTGACGGCCGTCAGCTCAAGCTTCTTGGCAATAAGCGTGCAACGCCATTGCCGTGAGCAACTGGATTAGAAGAAAAGAAATGGTTTTTAGTCGAGTGTATTGCTGCTGCTCGACCATGCCCATGGACATAATACTTCTTGGTTACCACGAAATACAGAAAAAAAGACTCAACATAGTCTATCAGTGGATACTAGGCTATCGCGGTAGCTACAGTAATGACCGTGCAAATGAGGCCGCCCGATCTGCTTATGATGGCCTCCACTGTGTAGCTGTACCCTTATCCAGAAGAGACGAAGCTACAGGGCTTCCTTCACTCGCACGTGAACTGACGCTTTCACAGTGGAACTTGGCGGAATCTACCAACGTTCGTCTCCACAACTTAGGTCCAAATCAACGGCTATGCCTTCCGCCAGGGCTATCTAGAGCTGAGGAGGCAGTTCTGTGCCGCTTGTGGCTTGCCGTGGCCTTCACGAATGCTTACTCATTTCGGATCGCAATGGGCAACAGCCCTACATACGATAACTGTGGGTGTGAGAAAACAATTGGCCATGTTCTCTGTGAGTGTCCCCGCTTCAGTGCGTCCAGGAAATAACTTTCCTTTCCCTTTCCCTCGACAAACTCCCTTTGTTGGGGAAAAGTTCCTGGGACACTGGCCGAAACCGTCCTCAGGAAAGAAGGCTTTAAAAGCGTTGTTGCGCTTCTTGCGACGAACTAGTCTGAGAGGCAGACGTTAAGCAGTGCCGTATTCACCTTTCCTTTTCCCCTTTGTTTTTCGCTCTTCCTTCCATTTTTTTTGTCAGGTCTCTTTTCTATTAACTTTTATTGCTCTTTTATTCCCCTTATCTCCTTTCCCCAGCACAGGGTAGGCAGCCGGTCTGAGAACTGGCTAACCTCCCTGTCTTTCCGTCTATTCCTGCTTCCTTCCTTCGATAGTAATATGTACAGCATCAGGGAAGTTCATCTTACGAAAACTACTAACGTAAGAGCGTTTTGCGAATACTGGCCTTCATGATTTTGAATAATATAGCTTCGGTAATTAAGAAAACAAACATGTGCCTATATTGAAGCAAGAAGGAAGAAGTTAGGCTCGTAGCTGCAGCTGCTCTATAGAACACACAGAGTGCAGGCGGTACAACAGTGAGGAAAAAAAGCAAGGAATTATAAAAGGCTAGAGAGAAATGTAAACACGTCTAGGGCGAGCACAGTCGATCACAGGCAGCGGAGCCGATGACGTCAGTGGTTATCACAAGGGAGTGCCACGAATGTAGAAAGCCGCGCACGCGAGCGTTGCTAGACCAATTGTGACCCGCGTACACAGAGCATATTTCACTTTGGTTCTGTCAGCTTGTGCACGGCAGCTGGTTGAGCAGAGGGATGAAGCTCTTCACTTCGAGAGAGTCCTAAAAAGGTGAGGCCGAGGCGAGCACTTTTGCTACACTGATCGCGTCATTCAGGAGTGGTGTCGGCAGCTCTAACATCTGCATTTTTGCACGCTGTTGCTCCGAGCCAGAGGAGCCCACAGCATATCCCGTGCTGTCTTTTTGCTTCTTTTGGTGTTCCATGCACGTACGCCAGCAGCTTGCGATCACGGCGGGAATAGGTACCGTCTTTCTGCCTTCGCGCTTCGATAAACGCTCTCAAGTATCAAAGCACGCGCAGAGCCTGTTGCTGCAAGCTCCACTGTCTCTTTGGGTTTGAGACCAAATTCGTACCGAGGACAGACGCGCGTCGCAAAAGACGCCACTTTGCTTTGTTGTACTGTATGTCGCCTTCATAGCGTTTGGCCCTGAATGCGAAGGGATACGGCTGGTAAATGGAATGTCTTCGCATATGCAGGCAACCTTGCCTCAGCATCGCGTCGTCGTGCGTTGATATCACGTCTAGCTACGTCGCGCGAAAAAATATTCCTCTCTGCAGACAATAAGTTCAAAGGCGTGCGCTGCGTGCGAAGTTCTTCCCCATTGAAAGTTTCTGCTTCTCGGTCTTCAAAGTTTTGAAACCATGTTGAATAGGAGAGCTTCCAGGATGATCGAAGCGGCCACAGTGGTTCCGAAACGCAGTTGGTCCAGGTAACATTCCGAAGAACAGTTCAACTTCAATTTACCTATCATATTTTTTTCCATATCCCCCTTTATGTGACAGTTTGCGGTCCTTGCACTTACTTTCAACGCTGCAGTTTGGCGGCGGTGGTAAAAATATCGATTATCTATTTCGGGTGAGAAGTGCTCTTGGCTGCGGTGAGCAAATGCGGATGCATGCGCGTTTAGCATCGCATCGGCAATATTAATGATTTCTGTGATATACCACTCATTCAGAACATTTAATGTGTTATTAATTTGCTAACTATATACACAACGCAATAAATATTAGACACCTATTCATTTAATAGGTTTGTACAGTATACGCATATACTGTTATATGCTGGCGCTATTGGAGTGGGCGTCATGTGGACGATGTTAGAGAGACCACGCATTCTTTCTTCTTTGTTTATCCTCTAGTGCGCAGTTAATGTTCTGGCACAGAACCATCTGGAGGCAGTTATATTTAGCTAACAACGTCTCCTGTGGAAGACACAGATAGAAATAAGGAAATAAATATACAAATTTTACTAAGACTTACACCTACGCTTCTGTTCATGGAGGTAGTACAACTGCTGCGTCTTATTCTGCAAAGCCTGCAGCACAGAATTCTATTCAAGTAGGTTCTGCGACATATTCGGCATTTGCAGAACTATTACGCATTAATTAAATATGTTATGTGAAATTCGAAATTGTGAAATTGTAATTGCAGAAAACTTTATTTGTTGTTCTGTAATGAAGTTCCAGAGGGTGGAGCTCTCACTGCAGGGTCATATTTGCTGCTGCTAACCGGCTGGCCCAGTCGATCAGGTATCGCTAGTCGTCCGACGCTGGGCTGGAAACAGCGGCTTCCCACTGGGATGGGGAGGCGTTAGGTATTCTAGGAAGGCCGGGTGGTCTGGAGCATTCCCACTTAGAATGGTAGAGGTTTTCGTGTCCTCCACAGAAAGGACATATGTTGGGGTATTGTGTAGGCTAAAAAGTGGGGCGGAGAGCAAGGCTGGGGAACGTATTAGTTTGGAGCTGGCGCCAAGCGGCTGCATCTGCACGGTTTAGTTTTGCGTGTGGTGGAGGGATTGTTCTACGGGATTGTCTGTAGTATTGTAGTACATGCGCGCATATAAGTGGTATCTTTTCCACCTTGTCTGAGTTGGACTGGCCTTCCACCGGCGCCCGGAGGGTAAGGCCCCTAGCTGTCACATGAATGCGCTCATTGCCAGGGGGAGACGCATGCCCAGCTGACCAGCTAGGTGAACTAGTGGGATATTTTGGTTCTTGTGCAGGAATGTATGAGCCATCAGAGGCTGCTATTCTAAGCGACTCCTATGGAGCTGTCAGCTGATTGTTTAGCGCCAACCCTGACTCACCTCTTTTACTCGAAGTAACTTAATACCTGTATTCCTGTACTGGGAGAAAAAAAACTAATTCGTGCCTGAGCCTCTGTTACTGGGATGGGCCAGAGTTCTGTTAGAATGCGAGTCGTCTTTAGTTTTTCAAAGGTACAACTGCGACCGCAAGAAAACCTGATCAGTTGGTCATGAGCAGTAACGTTTTATTTCTTGTTACGTGGATGGGGTTGGGCAGTTGATTTACGTTCATATTGGATAAACAACGCTAAATCGGAAGAGGTTTTAGAATGAGACATATGGCATCTGAGTTGAACGCCACTCTGGCATCATCTGGACGCCGCTCACGAGAGCGCTCTAGAGCGCTCTCGTGAGCGGCGTTCCCTTCGGCTGGTTGAAAGAAGCTGCGCGCCCTGCGTTAGGCTGGTTGTTCTCCATCGCTCTCCTCCAACTTCGAGCGCTCTTAGGCGCTGCGAACCCTGTCGTCGGCGCAGTTGTCGAGATTGAAGCGTTTCCCGCAGCGTCATCACAGTACAGCGTCGCTGCTGTTGGCGACGGTCGGATCTGCCTCGACTCTGCTTCGAGGGATACAGGCGACCAATCGAAGATACCCATAGAAATAGTCAGAATATTTCTTCTGCTGTTTCATGTACCCTAACCTCTACCTCAATAACCCTGCTAAAGAAGACACAATGAAAAACAAAAAGCGCTAGTGCGTGACTTTGTCTTAGTCCTTGTCTGTTATCACCCTGTTCACCGAGCAAAGGTGTACCTCACTTTTCTCAGACGGTATATTTCAGCATTGCATTGTCCTTCTCGAAGCAATTCGTATCGTACAATCGCTGTAGCTAAAAAAGCGGCTCGTGTAGAAGTGAGCCTCAAAATAGCAGACTGCCACACGACTGCCACGCTATGTCGTAAGGAGCGAAGAATCAGGAGGCACAACAATCCTATAGGGTTCGTCCTTTTCTCCACCCACTGTTATTTGTGTAAAAGCTTTCTTTCCTTTTTTCTTTTTTTTAACTCCTGGCATTGACGTGTACTTGCGCAACGTTGTCTAACCTGCGTGGCGCTCTTTTTCCTCCATTGCGTTTCCTTTTTCTCAAACTAATATTTTGTAGGTTTAGTCTGTAATCGGTTTTCAACTCTTGGTTTGAAAAACACGACGCTGACGTTCCATTTAAGTGCCAGGTGTTGTTGACACGTTGAGCTACGGAACTGAGATTGAATTTTTGCCGCTAAACGTAGAGAGGGAAAATTGAAATATTTTATTCTTACCTTTTTAGGGGGCCAGTTGTCGAACCAGGTGCTGCTCTTTTAACTACGTTGGCTGCTGACACCTCCGGCTTCACCGCTATTCCAATGCTCAAAGATTATTTTGCTTTCTCAAAAATAACCTGGGGTGAAGCAGGGGGCCACACGCTGCTTTGCAACTGATTACATGTTATGTTGTTCAAATGCTTGCCACAGAATGACTAATAAAATCAATTGGTCCGTGTCTCCGTGTTCACATAATGCGTTTGGGTTTGTTTTACTATTATTAGCGAATTGCGCCTGCTTTGTTGGGTTAGTTGTTGATGTTTCATGTGTCTTTTAGCCTCCCCGAAAAGTGCACGGCCGTTCTCTTTATGTGCTGAGTGACTCGGTGACCTTTCTAGAACTCTGCAGAGCTTTTGATTTCTAATATATAGCACAGCATTCTTGCTTTCTTGCAACCTTACCGAAGGCCTCCTAGAAAAGAAAAAGCGGTTAACTCCTTCCAAGCTTGCAGAATTCAGGTACTCTGGGTATAGTGTTCCTCTTTTGCTCACACACTCTCGAGACAACTTGTTGGCGTCCCAACCTTTCTTATCCGTTGCCGACCGTTCCAGAAATCGTCGATGGAGAACACACCCCGTACAAAAGGTAGAAAACTAACAGGAGAAATTCTTCGGCATGAGGAAAGAGAGCTCGTCTGTATTTTCACACGCGATATCTGTCCATATAGTTTCTTGTCAGTTAGAAATCGCCGAAACTGCAATATTTTTTGCTTGTACCTGCGTAGCAATTTCGAAAGAACGACTTCACCGGAGCGTGTAGGTTTTAACGAGTTTCTATTCCACATCTTCGCTCTTGCAGTCCATTTTGCCACCATTCAATTCTTAACACGAAAGGCATTGCACGTCTGGTTTTATTCGTCGTAGCAAGAAGCCGCGTACACGCGATAGGAAAAACAACCGAGCTCGTGCCGGCCATGGAATTCGGGCCTTGCGAGTCACCGGCCGAGTGATGTCACAGCTTGTTCAAGAAAACCACACGGCATCCCCAGTTAACTGTGAACAGGAAAATTGTCGGCCAAAAGCCGCGGTCGCCCAATTATCGACAGGCCAGACAGCATTGCATGTTTTCGCAGACGTTGGTGCTTAGGAGTTAAGAAAACAACTAAGCATTTGCGCACAGTTAACACTTTTTCACGTGAAATAGTATCATACCATTCTAGACCTCAAGAAGTATTTATTGGTGGCACATCACCTGAGTGCGTATCATCACGCATCAATCACAGGTTAAAGCACCAAGTTTGGAGCTGCCGAAGAAATTTATGTGTAAATTTCTTCGTGTCCGGAACTGCGTCCATCTGCAATCACCTCGCCGCCTCCATCGCTCGGAATGCAGTCACGTAATTTAAAACTGCCACAACTAATTATTTGCCTCATCTAATCGTCTAGCTGAAACGCTCTAAGTGAATTTGAAAGTAGCAACAACAACAAAAAAAGGCGCAGTTTTGTCCGAAAGCTGAAGCATCGATTGCAATAGCAAATTAGTAGACAGCTATACGAAGTAAGCATATTACTCTTATCGGCCGTATAAACTTGCAAACATTCGTTTACTAACTAAATTAACAGCACGGTGTCACGCGCGCACATGTACACATGAATACATCTCTGTCAATGACCGCGGAAACTCGCTGTCAAAACGCTGAAGTGAGTAAGTGTGGCTGCATCAGGGGGCGAATTGACCTTCGTGATGTCTCTCGCTACAACGTGAACTAAACGTCGAAAGCACAGCCTACCGGCAAAGCTACTACAAAGCTACTATACAAAGCTACTATACAAAGCTACCGGCACTCCGCGTACTTTGTCCTCATCGCAGATCCGCTTTGAAGATGAGGAATGCGATGGCGCGTACTTTGTACACGTTGCAGATGGCTTGCAAGAAACGACGCCCGTGTGGCCGCGCCGTAAGCAGCAGGCGCAGGAGTAGAACGCCCCTGCCCCGCCTCGCCTCCTCCCTGTGCTTCGCGCGCGACACAAGAGCGGAGCGAGTGGGGCTATACTAATCCAGGTACAACCAAATGAGGAAGGCCCACAAAGCTTCAACAAGACACTCCCTCACCATATCAGGAATTGGCCTCCCTGGTGCAGTATTTGGCCACCGCCTCCCAAATGGCTAACTCAATTACCCAATGGCCCCCAGTCCCCAGCAGTTGCGGATCACCTGACCAAGGCGGTGGTCAGACCTGTAACGGAGAAGAGGGTGCTAAGAATCTCTGGATCCGGAGAGGCCGCCAATGGAAACTGACCCTTGCAACGTTTAATACCCGAACCCTCTCAAGTGACGCTAGCTTAGCAGGACTCTGAGGAATTATCAGACATTGTTTGGCATATCATGGGTCTTAGTGAGATTAGAAGAACTGGCGAGGCTTATACATTGCTGAATAATGGACATGTACTCTGCTATAGAGGTCTACTAGATAAGAATCAATAAGGGGTAGGGTTCATAATCGATAAGGACATAGCGGGCAACATTGACGAATTCTACAGTAATAATGAGAGGGTAGCTGTAGTCGTAATCAAACATAAGAGGTATAGATTAAAGGTAGTACTAGCCTACGCTCCAACATCCAGTCACGATGATGAGGAAGTAGATCAGTTTTATGAAGATGTTGAATTAGCGATGAGAAAAGTACAAACTCAATATACTGTAGTAATGGGCGACTTCAATGCAAACGTGGGAAAGAGGCAGGCTGGTGAAGAAGCTATTGGCAACTACGGCGTCGATTCTAGGAACGCTAGAGGATAGATGCTGGTAGAATTCGCAGAAAGGAATAAGCTTCGAATAGTGAACACCTTTTTCAGGAAGCGTAGCAACAGAAAGTGGACCTGGAAAAACACTAATGGTGAAACAAGAAAAGAAATTGACTTCATCCTTTCCGCTGATCCCAGCATAGTGCAGGATGTAGAAGTGATAGGTAGGGTAAAGTGCAGTGATCACAGGTTAGTGAAGGCTAGGATTCACCTCAATTTGAAGAGAGGAAGAGTTAAGCCGGTCAAGAGGAAGCAGGTCAACCTAGAGGCAGTAAGGGTAAAAGCCGACAAATTCAGGCTGGTACTTGCAAACAAATATGCAGCCTTAGAACAGAGAGATTCAATTTATTTCAATTCAATTCAGCTTTATTCAACATCTGTCAGATGTTTGGAGCACGGACAAAAAGCCTGAAAAGGCTTGACTGGGTCCGTGCACCATGGCATGGCAGAGAGTGGCATCAATTCGACACAAAAAGCAGAGGAGAAAATCAACTTGCAGGAAATGCAAGAACTACAGAAAATGCAAAAACAACGCAAACAACAGGCAAATACGTGCATAAAGAAAATACATGAATATTCACTAGATCAGAAACGAGGAAACGAAGTACAGAAAAATACAAGTAGTGTTTCAGCAAACAATAGAACAATGGAGAGTTATACATATATGTTGTGTAGCTGACTGAAAGAGATCAATTCCATTTCCGTGCCATTTTTGGCCAACTCATTTAACAAGGTCGGTAATGTGTACTTTAACATTTGCTTACCGTAGGTCGTGCGGCATCTATCAACTTTCCATGTTTCGGGATAGCGTGTGTTGTATGCAGGGGAATTTTTTCGCAACTTCGCCAGTGATTTCAGAAGGTTATTTTTCTTGTTTGCTTCCAGTTTACGTTGTCGAAGTATACTGAAATTGTATGGAGATTGTACGTTTACAAGCTTAAGCGTGTTAAACATGTCCTGTGTATGACTTAGTTAAGGAGCTTTAAAACAAGGCGTATTGCCCGCTTCTGAAGAGAAAGAAGTTTCTTTATATTTTCTTTAGTTGTTGTTCCCCAAACTAGCGCACCATAGTTTAGCGTAGAAGAAAATAGAGCATTGTACAAAATATTTTTGATAGAAAGATGGAACGCAAAGCAATGTCGACGCATGAGGCCGATTACTTTGGACAGTTTTTTCGTTAGGTAGTTGATGTGAGCATCCCAGGACAAATTATGGGAGAAAATCACGTCAAGGGTTTTAAAACTTTCTACAACCTTTATTTCGATATCGTTTAGCAGTAGTCGTTGGATTTTGCAGAATTTGTTTCGTGGATGAAACAAAACTGCTTTAGTTTTACTAATGTTTAGCTTTAGTTCATTATTTGTAGCAAGTGAATGCGATGAAGTGTTTCATTTGCGCGAAAAGATAGGCATGCGACATCCGAACCGGTAAACAATAGGCTAGTATCGTCAGCGTATAATATATACTTGGCGATATGATCAATGTTAACAATATCGTTAATGTAAAGAACAAAGAGAAAAGGACCAAAAATGCTTCCCTTTGGAGCACCTAAATTAACTGGTTTTACTAAAGAAGAGTGACCATTAATCATGACAAACTGTGACCGATTCTGTAGGTATGATGAAATGAGTGACAGAGCTTTTCCTCGAATGCCATAGTGCTCCAATTTTTTCACCCGTATGTTGGGATTAATATGATCGAATGCTTTTGTGAAATCTAAAAAGAAACCAAGGATAAAGCTCTTATACTTTCAAACATTTGAAGTATTATTTCTTTTTGCATGAGCAATGCCAGCTCTGTAGACTTATCTTTCCTGAAACCGTACTGCGAGCCAGTTAGCATGTTGTACCGATCAGTAAATGAAATTAAACGCGTTAAAATTATTTTCTCAAGACCTTTTGAAAAGACTGGTAGAATAGAGATTGGACGGTAGTTTGTAAGATCATTCCTATCACCTTTTTTTTGTAGATTGCTGTAATTTTTGCACATTGCATTTTACGAGGAAATACCGCACATGAAAGACAATTGTTAATTATATGCGTTAAGCAATGTGCGATCAGGTCAATAACGAATTTTACCGGTTTTATCTGCAGATACATCATATCTGTGGCTGTGCTGTTTTTTAAGCTCGTGTACTTTGTAATAACTTCCGATTCAGATACTGGCAGCAGAAACATTGTGTGTTCGCAGCGCGGCTGCATTTAAGACAGGCTGTCACCTCCAGATGATGATGGGAGATTAGACAGAAAGGAATCATTGAATGCGTTTGCTAGTTCTGTTCCAGAAATTTCGACGTTGTCCTACAGTATCTTTGTAGTAGGTTCAGTACTTTTGCCAAATATCGTGTTTAGTTTGCCCCACATGTCTCCAGAGCGTTGGCTCGATATTAAGCGGTTATAATGGTTCCTGTGTTTAGCAGCACGAAGTTCTTTAGTGACATGATTTCTATGCTTTTCTAAAGCACTAAGCGTATGAGGACATCTAGTTTGAATGAATGTTTTATATAGCTGCTCTCGTTTTCTTATTTGATACAAAATGTCAGTGGTTATCCATGGCTTACGAGCTTTCTTTGGTCGGGTAAATGATTTTTGTGGAAATCATGAATTGTAGATAGATGTAAACTTTTCTAAGAACCTTTCGTAGGCGATTTCCGGATTACATTCACTCAAAACATCATCCCAGCTTACCTGGGCGATAGATTCACGAAAAGTGGTTAATGTGGGAGGGTTAATTGATCTGTAGGAAAATGTGCTACTGGCGTAGAGTGGTCAATAATTTTAGAAGATTCATTTACAGAAATAAATATTGGAAAATGGTCGCTGAGGCAGCAGTTTATAATACCAGAGTGCACACGGTGCAAATCAACATTTGTAATGAAGAGATCAAGAAGAGTTTCTATTGTTGTTGTCAGCTTCGTTGGTGATGTTATTACATTTTGGAAATTGTGTATATCTAAGCCAGATTCAAAGGCAGCTTTATAATGGTTATCTCCAAGTAAATTAATATTAAAATCGCCGCCTAAAATTATTTGATATTTATAATAGTTAACAAATTCCAGGAGTGAATCTAAAAAGCTAAAAAAGGAGGAAACGCCACCGTGAGGTGGCCGATAGCAAACACAGATGATGACATAGAACTAATGAATGACACCGTAACTAGGTTGGCTTCAGAGGCAGCAATAGAAGTAGGAGGCAAGGCACCAAGGCAACCAGTAGGCAAGCTCTCCCAAGTAACAAATGACCTAATAAAGAAACGACAAAAATGAAAGTGTCCAACTCAAGAGATAAGCTAGAATTCGCGAAAGTGTCAAAACTGATCAACAAGGCGAAAATAAAAGATATTCGAAACTATAACGTGATAAAAACTAAATTATGGGGTTTTACGTGCCAAAACCATTTTTGATTATGAGGCACGCCGTAGTGGAGGACTGCGGAAATTTCTACCACCTGGGGTTCTTTAACGTGCACCTAAATCTAAGTACACGGGTGTTTTCGCCCCCATCGAAATGCGGCCGCCATGACCGGTATTCGATCCCGCGACCTTGTGCTCAGCAGCCTAACACCATAGCCACTGAGCAACCGCGGCGGATAGGATAAAAACTGAAGAAGCCGTAAAGAATGGACGCAGCCTGAAGTCGGTGAGAACGAAACTTGGCATAGGACAAACTAAGATGTATGCACTGAAAGATAAGCAGGGTAATATCATCAGCAATCTCGAAAATAAAGTAAAAGCAGCGGAAAAATTCTATACTGACCTGTACAGTACCCAGAGGAGTCAGTATACCTGAATTAGAAACAGCAATGAATAGGATACAGGAACTCCTACTATAGCTAGCGATTAGGTTAGAAGGGCCTTACGAGGCATGAAACGGGGAGAAGTGGCAGGATAGGATGGAATAACAGTCGACTTAATCAAAGAATGAGGAGACATAATGCTTGAAAAACTGGCGGTTCTTTATACGAAGTGTCTATCGACTGCAAGGGTCCCAGAGAACTGGTAGAATGCAAACATTATACTAGTGCACAAAACGGGAGACGTTAAAGAATTGAAAAATTTTAGGCCCGTTAGCTTACTTCCAGTATTACGTAAAATATTTACCAAAATAATATCCAATAGAATAAGGGCAACATTGGACTTTAGTCAACAAAGGGAAAAGGCTGGCTTCAGGAAGGGATACTCTACAATGGATCACATCCATGTCATCAATCAGGTTATCGAGAAATCTACAGAGTACAATAAGCCTCTCTATATTGCTTTCATAGATTACGAAAAGGCATTTGATTCAGTAGAGATGCCAGCAGTCATAGAGGCATTACGTAATCAAGGAGTACAGAACGCTTACGTAAATAACTTGGAAAATATCTGCGGAGGTTCTACAGCTACCTTAATTCTACAAAAGAAAAGCAGGAAGATACCTATAAAGAACGGGGTCAGACAGGGAGACCCAATCTCTCCAATGCTATTCACTGCGTGCTTAGAAGAAGTATTCTAGCTTTTAAACTGGGAAGGCTTAGAAGTAAAAATCCAAGGCGAAACACAGGGTCAGCTGTAATGTTTCGCCGATGTTGCTTGCGTTTTGTAAATCCCAGAATGATACTTGGACAACATGGTTACCGGTATTGTGAGCTAGTTTTTCATCAACGTATATATTCGGGCTAGTTGTATTGTTTATATTTCATTATTTTCGAGAACAAAATACAACCGCTAAACGAAAGCAACGAGGCCGTTAGGCTGACACGAATTTAGGTGTAGCAAAAAAATAGCAAGACAGACTCGCACGGAGCTTCCTGAATATAGAAAAAAAAATTTGGAAGGCGATTCGACCTCTAGTTTTACTTCTATCGAAGGCAATGTCTTCCTGAGCGAGTTGTGGCTGAAACTGGCTTGTGTAGAACCATACAAATTATTGTAAGAACCGCGCTAGAGCCACATCGTCTGATCGACGTGAAACTAGAATTTGAATCGCCTTCCAACTTCCTCGTGCAATGCAACCCCATATTTTTTTTTCACTCGCGCCGTGCCAACGCGAAGGCGACTAGCGAGCGAGCGCCGGTGTCATTCCATAATGCTCACCCGATGCACTGAAATTTTTACGGCGCAAATGCAGTGTAGCGCTCCTCCACGTGCTGCAGGCGCATTTGCTGCGCGCGGCACGCTATGGCGTCCCCTCTGGAGGATGGGGAGTAAGAGGTGTATCCGGCTTTGGACCGCGCTACCTCCAGGATCGACCCACGAAGAGGCTTGAAACACATAGCCCGATACAAAAAGTGGGGGTGAATCGTTAGGGAAAACATTGTCTTTAAGCACGGGAATATCTAGAACCAAAATGTTCTTTGTCTTTTCTTTTGCTAACGTTGAAAAAGGGTTTCGTCAAAAAATTTTAATCATTCAGATTCGATCTACTACCAGCAATTTGCTCCACAAGTGATGCTTACTAAGTGCCCGCGATATTCGCGGTGGTACAGGTCGAAGATACGACACATCGTGGTGACACTTCAGAATAGTTTAGACATCAAGGCTTTTTTAGGGTCTGTATATAAAAGGAAAAACGATGTGCAGTGTAGGTAGGACGGCAACTGTAATATAATCAAGATCCTTTTTTTTTTGTTAGCGCCGTAATTTAGCATGCCAAATAGCGATACTTTGGTTCAGCTTTTTCACATATTCGTTAAGAAAATGTCTACACAATGAATGTTGCTTATATTTAAATCGCGCTATTCACCGATAACTGCGTGTTTAGAAATAAAATGAAAGTCGACAGTGACCAAACCATGTTTGAGGTTCCTCTGATTGCGGTAGTTTAGTAGCGTCCAAATTTTAGGGTATTAACAAAAGTATATAGCTATCGATATCAGTCAGAAAAGGGAAATATAAATTAACGTTTATGGCCAATGTTATTTCTATAACGTTATCTTCGTACCGAAACTCTGGCACCTTAACTTCGTGTGTTGGTAACAAAAGAGTGCGAGCACTATACGTAACAATAAAAAGAAACCTACGAAAACAATCCTTTGTTTACGAGCCCCTCCGTCATTCCGTGGAATGAGAAAGACGTCCTGTGTAATTTATCATGTCAATATTGGAATGTACGAAAGTAGTCGGGCGTCCTCTTAAGAATATTATCAGACCTACTTGATATAGCGCAAAGCTCCCATACGCATTTATTATGGCACAGCACCGAGCTATGCCACTGTACAAACTATGCACTCTGACTACTCGAGCCAAATTGCGGCGCCAGTGTCTTGTATATACGTCCGCTAAGATATACGGCTCATCATATGTATATAGAGATCTGCTACATGAGAGAGGAAAGGCCCGATAGATAGACATCAATTTGCCTTTCAAGTATGCAGTTTCTAAAGCGATGCATCTCCGTTCACTTTTTATTTTTTTTTTCATTCTAAAGGAGAATTGTACAGAAATTGAATGGCATGAATAAACTCCATATAGATCATTCGTCGAAGAAAAATAGTTTTGTGGATCATCTGGGATAATGGCTGTTTTCTACGTCAGCGCTTCATCAAATGACTCTTCTTCGGCGTACGGGCCTATCATTATACGTGACCATGGCTTTTACATTCAAATAAAAATAAGGCGAGGAGACTTATTAAACTTACATTAGTGAAGGCTACTCGCTTTCCCTTAGGAATATGAAGCCGAATTCCCAGAACTTTTCCTCCTTAAGTGCTGTAATAATATTTCTGGCGTCATGATTGGCTGGCGTCTGCTCTTACGAAAAAAAATTAACGTAAGAACGTTCTTGTGAATAAGGGCCATGAATAGTAATGATACGAGTACCAAATTAAACGAGTTGCACGATGTGGTTCCAAATGTACAGCTTTACGGATGAACCGGAGAATACATCGCGCACAAATACACAGAGTGGAAATTGAAGGCATATAAAATTCAAGAGAGCACTGAGCGCACATGCAAAACTCGAAGATCACAAGGCGCTTTCGTGGCCCACAACGATAAGCAGTAACACTTTTATTTCACAGCGCCTTCATTAACTGTATCATATACCGGGTATCTTTTTAAAAGATTTTTCAAGACCGTACGTAATACTTAAAAATCTCCGGTGGCAGATAGCCGAATTCAAATCTTTGAACTAGATTACTCGAAGAGGCGAACGTTACTTGTACCGGAAATCAAATTGCGAAATAAAATAAACATAAAATTACACTAATTAAATTTTAATCGACTTACTTCCGACATGTATCACAATGAAAAAAAAACTGTAGTGGGCGAATCCACAAGGCGCATCCACTTCGAACGAATTATCAGGATGACACCAACTTCGAAATGTTGATTTCTAAAGTGTACAACAAATAGATTCGCGCTCCAGTTACTTTTGTGTTTCATTGCATAAAAAAGAACGATCTTTATTTTAGTAAGTAGAACAGTGTATTTTTACCGCGAGTACGACGGCGCATATCTCAATACCGGTGCAATCCTCAGAATTCGTTTCAAGTCTACATGCCTTATAAATCGACCGGCTACAAAGAGAAAATTGCAATGTGCCATACAGAAATTAGTAAAAAGCTTGATTAGTGAAATTTTCTTAAGTAGTTGATTACGCACACTGAATTACCAAAATAATCTCCAATAGAATAAGGACCACACTGGACTTTAGTCAACCAAGGGAACAGGCTGGCTTCAGGAAGGGATACTCTACAATGGATCACATCCATGTCATCAATAAGGTTATCGAGAAATCCACAGAATACAATAAGCCTCTCTATATGGCTTTCATAGATTACGAAAAGGCATTTGATTCAGTAGAGGTACGAGCAGTCATAGAGGCATTGCGTAATCAAGGAGTACAGAACGCTTACGCAAATAACTTGGAAACTATCTACAGAGGTTCTACAGCTACGTTAATTCTACATAAGAAAAGGAGGAAGATACCTATAAAGAAAGGCGTCAGACAGGGAGACACAATCTTTCCAACGATATTCATCGTGTGCTTAGAAGAAGTATTCAAGCTATTAAACTGGGAAGGCTTAGGAGTAAAGATCGACGGCGAATATCTCAGCAACCTTCGGTTTGCCGATGACATTGTTCTATTCAGCAACAATGCAGATGAGTTACAAAAAATGATTGACGACCTTAACGGAGAGAGTGTAAGAGTGGGGTTGAAGATTAATATGCAGAAGACAAAGATAATGATAAATAGCCGGGCAAAGGAACAAGAGTTCAAGATCACCAGTTGGCCTCTAGAGTCTGTGAAGGAGTACGTTTACCTAGGTCAATTAATCACAAGGAACCCTGATCATGAGAAGGAAATCCACAGAAGAATAAACATGGGTTGGATCGCATAAGGCAGATATTTCCAGCTCCTGACTGGAAGCTTACCATTATCATTGAAAAGCAAGGTATACAATCAGTGCGTTTTAGCAGTGCTGACATATGGGGCAGAGACTTGGAGACTGACAAAGAAGCTTGAGAACAAGTTAAGGACCACGCAAAGAGCGATGGAACGGAGAAAGTTAGGCATAACGTTAAGAGACAGGAAGAGAGTGGTGTGGTTCAGAGAGCAAACGGGGATAGACGATATTCTACTTGACATTATGAGAAAAAAATGGAGCTGGGCAGGTCATGTAATGCGCCGGTTAAATAACCGTTGGACCATTAGGGTTACAGAATGGGTACCAAGAGAAGGAAAACGCAATGGAGGACGACAAAAGAATAGGTGGAACAATGAAATGAGGGAATTCGTGGGCGCTAGTTGGAATCGGCTGGCGCACACAGGGGTAATTGGAAGTCGCAGGGAGAGGCCTTTGTCCTGCAGTGGACATAAAAAAGGCTAATGATGATGATGATGATGATGATGATGATGATGAATTCTCGTGGAAGTAATGTCCGCGCCTCTTCGAGTCTTCCATATCAAGGATTAGACTTGTCACAGGTGATTTTTAGAAATTATGCAGTCCAAAAAAAAAAACGTTCTAAACATTAGCTTACTAACTAAATTAACAAGCATGGCGTCACAAGTGCGTAGGTAAACATGAACACGTTGCGCTCGATGACCGCGGAAACTCGCTGTCAAAACGCTGGAGGGAGTAAGTGCGGCTGCAGCAGCGAGCGAATTGACCTTAGTGATGTCTCTCACTTCAACACGAACTAAACATCGAAAGCACAACGCAGACGAAACTACCGGCACTCGGCGCATGCACTTTGTCTGTCCAGGCGAATATGGGCATTGCCCATATTCCCGTCTCCAACGATGGGCGCGAGAAACTTGAGAACCGCGCGTTTGTTTCGTTACTTCTCATTTGTCCGATTTCTTTCACCGCGGAAATCTGACCTCTTGTCGCTCTCGGCCGCTACCTCAAGACCGGTGTCCTGTAGATCATACATACAGTGCGTCCATCTGGACATGAGGTCGCAACTTTCGCCGGAAAGGTCAACGCTCTCGCCGCCGGAACGTCGCAAGCTCCTGTGCCTTATCACTTCTATAACTAGCCTTGGTTACTAGCAGGACGGATACCCACTCACGCTGCTGGCGTATGCCAACACGATAAAAAAAGAAGGCAGAGGGGTTAACCGGTAAATGTCCATTTTGATACCCTTCTCGGGGAAAGGGGAAACTGAATATAAAGGAACAGGAAGGGAGAATGCCGAGTATGGAAACAGAAATCGGCGCAAAACATTGGAACGGCACACGTCGCTATCCTGGCCTATCTCAAATTCCTGTAGACCGCAGGAAGCGAACTAGCTAGCTCTGGCTGCTTTTAGGGCGCAGGTCCGCTGTGACCACTGTCCAAGTATTTTTTGCTCTGACAGTGGCCGGCTATCTAGTGTATCTAACGCGCTACACAGCACCTGTCTGTCCGTACTATAATATGGGCAAATGCACATTATAAAAAGAGAAAAGTTATGAACGAAAATGACTCAATAAACGCGACGGCAAGCCACAGCCGTTGTAGCAGAGTTACTTCATACCTTGGTAGCCCAGACGGTTTCGTAGATCTTCAAGTCGGGAGCCAGGGAATGCAGTTGACTGTTCGTGGAACTCGTTGAATTTCACAAGGTCAGTGTACTATCGCGTGCCATGGAGCGAAGTGTACTGCTGCGTCTGTTCTTGCGAGTCTGTTATTGCTGTGCATATACAGGGTGCCCCAGCTAACTTTAGCCAAACGTTAAAAATATGTGAATGCCACGTAGACGGACAGAACAAAGGTAATGTTTTTTGCCGTCGCTTCGAGATACCCAAGGTATTCTTTTCATTCCGCCTAATTAGACAATTTGTCTACATAATTAATCAACTTCTCAAATATTATATGAAAAGCGTCAATGAGAAAATTGTAGAGCGACATGAAAAACTCTCGATACAGCTTTTTGTTGCTCAATACGTGCTACATAAAAGATTTTCCGAGTGTGAAATAAGCCCCCAAATGGAGGCGAAATTGCTGCGTGATTGGCCAATCGATCCACTTTGCGTGTGTTCGCTGGCTTCTTTCAGGCTCGAAAAAACACTTTTATGTAGCATGTATTGAGCAACAGAAAGCTGTATCGAGAGTTTTTCATGTCACTCTACAATTTTGTCGTTGACGCTTTCAACTAATTCCTTTAAGTTTCTGTACTGCTTGCCCTTCATGATTGGCTTACATGAAGCCGTGTCTTCACTATTCGGATGAAAAGGAGCTTCAAAAAATACGGCCATTTGGAGCTTATGCACAGGCTTCTTTTTCCCTAAAGGGCCGTGTGTGATTGATCACACTCTCTGTTGTTTGGTTTCCACGCCGATTGCTACACCGCAAATGGTGGGATTACGAACACCGGCCAATGGGGAAACACTCTTAGATAGGAGAAGTTTCGTGAATACGAGCCATGTTTATTATAGGCACTTAGGCGGGACTTCAACCAAAATGGCAACATAATAAATAGTTATAAAAAGATGTATATCCGCGCGCGTGGCCTCGCGTGGTCGTCTAGAAACAGTTATCCCGCGAAAGGTTGCAGAAAACGCAAGTTTGTCGGTAAGGCGAGGTCCTTGTCTATTTTCTTGCCACCACATAGAAATGCGCTCGTTGGCTGTAAGTCATGGCTCGGCATATGTTGGCACACCTTTGTGCGCGTGAAATGGCCGCTCTGTACCGTTGTTGATTGCGGAGTGCTCATGGTGTGTGAACACGCTGCGGCCCTGACGCTCTCCCTTCCAGTATCCGGCCCTTGCTCTCATTTGACGCATGCACCACAATAAACTTTGGTGTGTCTGAGATAAGAAAGCCTGCGGAATCATTAAACACTGTAAGTTAGCTGATTGTTGCAAGATGGCGCTCTTTCGGAAATCAGGGCCCATATTCAGACGAAGCTATTTCGCAAAATTTGTTCGTAAGAGCACATACCAGCCAATTCTGATGCTTGACATACTATTAGCGAAGGCGGCTGGTCAATGACAAATATCGCTTACGGGTGAAAAGTTCTGTGAAATTGAAATTCACATAACTTTTCGTTTGTAAGTGATTGGTTGGCTGGTTGGCTGAAGGACAGACAGCCGTTCAGAATATGAAATGAGATAGCCCCTGATGGAAAGATCGTGTCTTGTATTGACTGAAACGAACACTCTTTACCTCATTCACCGAGGATGTTTATAGCGAAGCTGTCTATGGCTAGGATCCTGGGGTTTCTTCGTGCCTTAATGTCGACACAAAACTATCCTAATCTTTGAATCATGGTATGGTATGGTAAACCTTCATTGATGTCCTGCAGATCGTGAGTCGTCACGAAGGGGGCCGCTCCCACGTGGGAACCGGAAGGCCAAGCCTCTGGGCCGCATCGAGGGCCTGCTGGACAGGCTAAGTTGGTCAGCCAGGCGAGGGCTGCGGAGAACCGCCTCCCATCTGACCGAGCTGTTATCGATGATAAAGCGTGACCGGACACACCGCCAGAGCATGTGTTCTAACGTGGCTATTTCTGCACAATTGCGGCAGGTACCATCGCTGTAAGTATCCGGATTGATTGTATCTAAGGGCAACGGATTGGGATACGTATTCGTTTGTAGTAGACGGAGCGTTAGTGCTTGAGCTCTATTGAGCCGTGGACGAGAAATGAAGTAGGTTCTACCGCTGAGATAGTAGTGTTTAGTAATATCGTTGTAGGTGGAGGGCGTGTCCCTGTTCTCTGGGGAGTCGGAATCCGATTGATCGGGGGTGGCGCGGTGGGCAGGTTCGCGCGCAGCCCTTTGAGCCGACTAATTGAGGTTGGGAGGAGCACCCTCTATCTGACCATGATGTGCGGGAAACCAATAAATGAAGTGGTGCGTGATGTCCCTGCGCCCAAAAAGTCTGAGGGCCTGTTTGGAAACGGTACTTTTTCAGATGCTCTAACTGCAGACCTTGAATCGCTATAGATAACATCCCGTGAGCTATCCGGCAGGGCTAGTGCAATAGCCATTTCTTCAGAAATTTCCCAGCCCCTGGTCCGAACCGAGGCAGCATTGGTGATTCCTTGCCGTCCATTGACAGTGACGATGGTGAACGCTCGACGTTCCTTACAAGAGGCGGCATCCACAAAGCTGACCAGTCGCTGATCACTGTGTATTTGCCTAAGGGAGTTGGCCACCCTTGCCCTCCTTCGACCGCGATTATTATCGCGGTGCATGTACCTAGGTATGGGCGCGACCGTAATGTTCTCACAAATCGACAGAGGAACGTCAGAGAAATCCTCCGCTACTCTATAGGGGTGATATACGCTTTCCTGCAAGATGTATCTCCCCGCCTTAGTTGTAATGAGGCAAGTTACCTGTGCGCACTCCTGGGCCTTTGCAATCCCTTCCAGAGTATTGTGAATGCAAAGCTGCATTAAGAGCTCTGTACAAGTGTATACGGGCAGCCTGAGAACCCGCTTAGTAATCTTCTTAAGCTGCGTATTCAATTTATTCCACTCTGCCCGTTTCCATCTATGTATGGCTGCCACATATGTAAAGTGGCACAGAACGAAATCATGCATCAGCCGAATGAGGTCATCCTCCTTGAGTGCATAATGCCAGTTTGATGCCCTCCGAACTAAATGAACGGCACTTTCAGTTTTAGCAATTAGCTTGCCTATAGTCTTGTCATTTGTACCTCCTGACTCAACGATCATGCCCAAGACATTGGTTGAATCGATTCTGGGTATGCGGCAACCGTTTCTAGTACATAGGTTGATGTCTCTGTCCTCTAATGAGGTCCATCCCTTGGGCATTCGACCACGTTTCTTAGGACTATACAGCAGGAGTTGCGGCTTCAAGGGGGAGCATCTGAGACCGGTGAGCTCGAGATAGGTTTAGATAGTGTCTATGGCCTCCTTTAAGACTTCTTCAACCTGACCATCATTGCCTCATGTGCATTATATAGTGATATCATCAGCATACATGGTGTGTTTTATGCCTTCAATTTGGAGAAGTTTTCTGCTAAGGTAGACCATGGCTATATTGAATGAAGAGGAGGAAATGACCCGCCCCCTGTGGCGTGCCCCTCTCGCCAAGTTCCATCAGTTGTGATTAGAGATTGGCCACCCGGAGGGTAGCCTTCCTATCCGCGAGGAACGATCTGACGTATTTGTAAAATCTCACGCCCAGATTGAGCCGAGATGTCAGGCTAGGATCAGTGAATGTAGAACGTTATCGAAGGCCTTTTCAAGATCAAGTCCCAGAATGGCCTGAGTGTTGCTAGAGCCATTGTCTATGATATGATGCTTAATCAGTTTCATAGTATCCTTTGTGGATAGGCCCGCTCTGAATCCTATGATACTATGGGGGTAAACGTCATTATTCTCCAAGAACCGGGATAGTCGATTGAGGACCGCATGCTCTGCTACCTTGGCCACACAGGATGGGATCGAGATGGGTCTCAAGTTGTCAACGCCAAGTTTTTCGCCAGGTTTGGAGATGAGTACTGCGATAGCAGTCTTTCAAGGCAATGGGACGGCTTCATTCCTCCAAATTTCATTAATTCCCTCTGTGAGGTATGCAATTGATTTATCATCCAGATTTCGCAACGTCTTGTTCGAAATGCCATCCGGCCCTAGTGCGGATCTACCATTGAGTCCATGTAGAGCTCTACGAATTTCCTCAAAGCCAAACACCGCATCCAGATAAGAATTATCCTGGCCCTGGTAATCGAAATGTACAAGAGACCGCCCTGACCTGACAGCGAGATATTTGTAAGCAAGCGTACGGATTAACCCATCCTCAAAGATCATTCGTGCAGCCTCATGTATGGTTCTACCAATGACATACCTCTGATTAGACTTAATCTCATTAAGCAGGTGCTTAAGCAAGTTCCAAGTTCTATCATTACGCATCTGACCGTCTATGAAATTGCAAACGTCGTCCCACTGCTGTTTAGAGAGGGTTATGCAATGCTCCTCAATGTGTTAGTTTATCTCAGATATCTTTTTGCATAGCCTACCATTAAGTCGTTGACCCTTTCACCTGTTGAGAACGAACTGTTTGGCCTCTAACAGATGGGCTAACTTGCTGTCCATTTTCTCAACTGGAAGGTCGCTGCAGACCTTAGAGGTTGCACGCCGAACATCCTCTTGGATCCATCCAATTCATTGCTGAATGGTAGGTCGGGAATCTGAGGGAGGCCCCTCCTCCCGAAGCTTACGGAATTTATCCCAGTCCATGTAAGAGAATTCGGATTGTTTTTTACCCACGATAGGAAGCTGGGCCTCACACATATAATTGTCATAATTACCAATACCAAGGTTCTCAGTCAAGTTATTCGATTTGGCCTCAGTCCCGTCCTTGACAAAGATGAGATCAGGGGTAGAGTGTCTACACGTGGATGTCCCAATACTGGTCGGAAAGTTATGGTGAGTGATCAGCGTCAGGTCTAGATCCATGGCATTCTGCCAACTTACCCTTATTTATAACCCCAGACATGAAGCGGGGGGTTAAAGCCTCTGCGACAATAAGACGGCGAGAGCCTGCCAAGTCTACAGCTTTGCGTAGTAGAGTCTTAAACCGCTACCTTCTATCGTTAAGACTACTACAAATGTTGAGAACATATATGCTGCCTCGGTTGACCCGACCAGGTCTGATCTCTACCATGACATACCCGATATTACTACCAGCCATTTTGACATCTTGTGTTACATCAGTGAGTTTGTTACTAACGAGAGCGCATACCTCCCCCCTCCGCCCCCCCGACTGGACGGCGACCGGGCGAAACCTAGTCATCGAGACGCCAGGCGAGAGGGTTTTCTGTAATAGGATAAACTGTATACATATTGCTTTAGGGGAGCCTTCTTCCTAGAGAAGCCTTCGCAGTTCCACTCTCAAATTCGGAATGTCTCAAGGGGCGGAGCCATCTCTTACGAGCTGGACAGCGATCCTAGGTGGGGGTAGAATCATGGCTACATTACTAGCTGCTGGGTGAGAAAGACATCGGTGGGTTCGGTAGCGCTACCGGGCCCACAACAAACTCGAAAAAGGATTCCATTTCGGCCAACCGCTGGTTGCTGTTGGCTTCTAACATCGTCATCTTGCTTTGCATCTCATTGATCCTATCATCTAACTGTTTCATACTTTCGCTGAGGGCGGTTAACATCTCACGCACCTGTGATTTAGCTTTACATGACACGTTCTCCTGATCGCAAGCCATTGCCCTCTTCATCGGGGATCGCGACCCGTCGCCACTCTCGGCTGCCGAGACGTCCAGGATTTCCACGTTGACGGTAGCGGTGGGTTGCGGATTCCTAGCCCCCTTAATCTCCGCTATCTCAGCCATCAGCCTATTAATGTTCTCTCTCATGGCCGCGTTCTCGCGCTCTAATTTCTTGATTTTTTTCAAACTATCATCACGCTCTGGCAGCAACCTCGACATCACCTCCGATGGTCCTCCACGGACCCGATCTGCTCAAGTGGGGCGGCCCTCCTTGTGGACGATCTGCAGTTGCTGCTGGTGTCACCTGGCTCTGGATCTGGACATGGATCGGCTTCTGGGCTCGAAGTGAACCGTGGAAGCAGATCTTCCCCTGGACCGACCAGGGTAACGGCTCCGCGGTGAACCCCTGGAACGGTGGCGACGCCGAGACCGTGATCTGGAGCGGCGGCGATCTCCCTCGGGGGCTGGTTGCTGGGGGCGATGCTGGTCGAGCTCGGGGAACTGCCGCTCCGCGCCGCGGTAATCCGGGGTAGAGCTTCTCATACGGCTCCTTTCGGCTCTGGCTCGTTCTCTTCGACGTCGTTGAACGACGTATGGGATTTGAAAGCGTTGTCTGCATTCTTTCCCTGCTGTGAGATGTCTCTCGCCGCACAACTTGCATTTAGGCATGTACTGATGCTGCTCATCTGTGTTCGGGGCTCCACATCCTCTGCGCATGGCTTCTTCGGGCGTCGGACATACGTCGACACGATGGCCAAGCCTTCCACAGACGTAGCAGATGTCGATCTCGTTACGAAATCAAGTACATCTGACCAATGCATTGTCATACCTGACGCATTTGGGTACCCGGTATCCGTCAATGGGAATTATGACGGGGCCGGTGTCCTTGATCTTCTCGGCTGCCAGCGCCAGGGGGTTTCTTGCATTAACACTCTTGCGCTTCAACACCTCTGGCCCATCACAACGGGCAACGTCTCGTATTATTCCTTTGCACGGTGCATATGGTGCCGTGCGGTGTGCCGCTACCTCGTGCAGACGACCTGCCACCAAAATATCCTTGATCCTGATATACTTGGTTGCATTCTCCTCCTCGGGGGTGCTGAACACGACGATATTCTGTTCATAGTTAGGACAGATCGTGTCGGCTTCACGCTTGGAATCCTCGATGCAAGCAGTGGTGCTGATTGCATCAGCCACCACAGTCGGGCCTATCTTGGATATATTCAGGCCTCTCCTCACTCTAATCACAATCTTGATGTCCTCCCTGGGAAGCGGCGGCATTCTTCCACGATGATTAATGCGGCTCTTGACACAAGCTCCGGTCTTGCCCCGATTGTTCTGTCCGGGCGCCACGCTAGGCTTTCGACGATTTGGTCAAATGGTGTCTTTGGTCGGCTAATTGCACGCCGGAATCCTCTAGAAAATCGTCGGGGGGAGGTTCCTCCGCTTGCACAGTGTATTCCATGAGAAGAGGTCTCGCCGAGCGGCCAAAAGGCCGGGAGCGGTTTCCCGCCACGAACTCTTGTGGTCCATCGGCGGCGTGGTCGAACTGAAAAAGAGCCGTAAGATTTGAAAAAGTCCAACCACTGACAACAGTCTGGTATTTGGTTGCAGCTCAAAACTTCACGGATTCGTCGGCGTTGAAATTGAAAACATTGTGTGTTCTTCTTCGCCTTTATACACCCAAATGCAATGACTCACACCCGATCCACCAGAGTGGGTTGCGCCATTTCACTAGGGAACGAGAACGAGAACAAGGACCCATGGCCCCGTAAGGCAGAGGCTACAAGCACTCAGCAAAGTGAAGCTAACAGTGCATACATTCTTCGGAATCAGGCATACAACATGCAGAACAGTATACGTTTCAATAAAGAACATGCTCAAAACAAGCACCTGAACCAAATAATTGATCATAAGGGTTCCTGCGCCTACATGCAACGCCCCCCCCCACCTTCCCCGAAGCACGTAGCGCTCCCCGCACAGTTTCCCTGTAAAGATTACTGTTGCGCAAGCTGCCGTGGCGGCGACAGCTTGACTGTAGCAAGCGAAGCAGTGAGTGACGTGACTAAACTTTCGTACGTAAAAGAAGAACCCGCTCAGCAACTGATTTGAGTTGTGACAGTGCCATGGGAAGGCCACGTGTGGTGAGGACTCCTGAAGAGGAGCGTGCCCACGATTTGCAACGAATTTCTGTTCTCTCTGGTCCACTCATTGTAGGTGCACGAAGTAGCTGTGCAAGGCAAGTCGCAGGCTGTCGAAACGCCTTAGGCTAATAATTAGGTAAAGTGCATGTGAATGTCGTCGCGTCAATAATTTCAACCTACGTCGCAATGGGTAATGGTTCTAGTTGTCGTTTACAGCATCACTGTCCAACCAGCTTCCCAGCGTGGATTGTAGGCCACTTCTTAAAAATTATTTACAAGTCACGAAAAATGACTCTTTGGCACCTCCATGGGGAAAAAGCATTACATGCTCCTGTTTTATTTTTTGTTTCAATTGAATCTCTGTATTGACTTTTGATCTTTCGTGCTATTGTGTTGTACGAAAAGTGCTTTTGTTACGCTGATCCATTTTTTTTATTGTTTAGAATAACGCTAGTTTTGCGCTTCCATAACCGTAATCACCACTTATTCAATGCCTTCCGAAAGGGTTGTAAGGTATTCGTAAATAAATAAATAAATAAATAAATGAATAAATAAATAAATAAATAAATAAATAAATAAATAAATAAATAAATAAATAAATAAGATGCTCTATAACGTGACCTTCTATCAGTGGACGCGGCACCTAGGCATTCTTGTAATACGGAAATTCAATACATTTTGTCTAATATAGGTTTTTGTGTAACTTACAATGCGCTATCGAATCTTCGACCGTTGTAAGTGGAAAAGCAGCGCTCTGAGAAATCGCGCCTCTGGCCAAAAGAGGGCACCACCTTTCCCCTAGCACAAAACCAACTTAGGCTGTGATAGCGAATACCAAGGAACGCCTGTGGGACACAATGTAGGAGAGGCACCTAGTTGTTATAATAGGAGGAGTGAATGATGTACTGCAAGGTTGAGGGACAGGGATCGCGATGCAAACAGCCAAAGGGGTCAGCGACCTGCAGAACGTTTCAAAGGAAGTACAAATCGCAGTGTGCACTGTGCCAGAGTTTGAAAGGCAGGGGTACGCAATTGAAAGTGCAATGCTTGCACTAAACATGAAAATCTGGATGCTAGTTCAGGCAATGTATTTTACTGTCATTGACATCAACCGAGAACTGCACCGAGCAGGCCGCGAAGGTGCTTTTGTGCGTGACGGGTTACATTTTAGCGAAAGTGTAGCAGCACTCATTGGACGTCGATTCGCGGCGCGGGCTGCAGCTTTTTTAGGCGGACGCCAGGCAATCGGAAAGAAGATGAAGTGCTGAATGTAGCAGCACACCAGTAAAGGGCAGAATTGGACCACAAGGAATGAGGAAACGACGCACAAAGGATAAGAATAGAAAAGGTAAAAAAGAGAGAAAGAAAGCAAAGAGGAGAATGGCAGGGAGGTCAACCAGACGAGCGTTTGGTTTGCTACACTACAATGAGAGAAGGAAAAGGGGGTATAGAAAGAGAAAAGTGGGAGAGAGTGAACACTGTGTGTGCATGCAGCAAAGCGCCTTGAACTCAGTCTGGTCCAAGCAAGTGCCTCGCCGATGCACTGGGCTGCAGAATGACGGTAGCCCAATGTATCAGAAGGCAAAATTTGTCACATAAACATGCAGGGCCGTCGCAAGCAGGAAAAATGGCTGGATATTCAAACGCAGCTGAATGACGAAGCCATTAACGCGAACGCCTTGACCGAAACGCATCGTCGAGATTTGTAGCAGCCGCATGTTATTGACAATTTGGTATGGGAAGGGTGCAACAGAATGACTGGGTCATGGAAACACGAAGGCGTAGGCATGCTAATTAGGCGAGGTCTGAAGTGGCGAAGGGTAAAAGAGGCACGTAAGGAGCATTTATGGATTAGCGGCGCATGGCACGGCAAAAAGACGTGGCTGGGAGTAGCTTACTTATGGACAGGTAGTAATGACTGAAATAAAAATAAGGAATTGATTGACTGCATTAAACACGATATTAATGTGTTCAAGAAGTCGGGCTAGCAGATATTAGTGGGAGATATGAACGGCGCACATGGATGATTTAGACGGATATACTGATCACAACGATTCTTTAGTACTGGATCTGTGCGATGAACGGAACCTTATAGTAGTTAACAGGGAGAATAAGTGTCATAGGCAGGTAACGTGGCAGTGCGGAAATAGACAGTCAAGTATTGATTACGCCTTAGTCTCAGAAACGGTCCACGAACGGCAAGACCCGTTGGTGATAGAAGAACATGGGAAAGTTAGCCTGGGTAGGGTCCTAAACGGTTAACCTTAAAATTTGGGAGAGATACTAACGCAAAACACGAACCAATAGCATCAGCATTCCTAAAAATAATGAAAAGCAAATAACGGAGATTAAAAAAAACATAGAGAAGAAAATAGACGGGTTTCCTATAACAGTCTGGGAATATAAGGAACTGGTAAAGGTTATGCAGAAGGAGATAAGCAGACATGAAAAAAAAAGCACTGTTGGACTGGAAAGAGAAAACCACGTAACGAGTGGAGCAAGGAAATAAAGCAAGCTATAAAAGAGCCTAAGCAGGCGTTTAGGGATCACCGAGAAGCCAAAAAGTTGGGATTACACCAAGAAGAGGTGCTTTTCGATGGAACAAATTGCGCGCAAAGCAGATGGCTTTGCGCGCACGCACGCACGCACGCACGCACGCACGCACGCACGCACGCACGCACACACACACACACACACACACACACACACACACACACACACACGCACACACGCACACGCGCACACACACACACACACACACACACACACACACACACACACACACACACACACACACACACACACACACACACACACACACACACACACACACACACACACACACACACACACACACACACACACACACACACACACACACACACACACACACACACGCACACACACACACACAAACACACACGATTCGTTAGCTGTGACAACTTTGATAAAAACTGGACGCCGGGTGTTACGGGAAAGTCAGGGAATTTTCTTCAAGGGAAGAACAGTAGCGTTGACGGTGCGGTCATTTCTTACAAAGCGTTAAACTGTTATCCTCGAAAAAGCAGCAACACGACGCACAAACAGAGGCACTCATAACACAATTTCTCCTCTCGATTCTTCATGCTTTTTGCTTGTCCTGCAGATATCTGCGCCTCTCCTCCCTCCCCCGTCTTAACCGTTCACATATAACGACAGAAAAGCCGCATTGGTGTATCCTTCTTTTGTACGGATTGCAGCACTTCACAACACGCTTCAACGGCCGTGACGTGCCACATCATCGGTCTTGAAATGTCACGAGGTGTTCTTTGTTTCCTTCTGTCACAGTTGATATTGAGTATTACCAATAAATAAATTTAAGAAAGCCATCTTCGGCGAGGCCTTTTTATTTGCTTGCCGGGTTCAGTTCCTGCAGCGAACGTTGCGGGTTGGCGAGATGGAGAGTGCAACGATGCCGTGTGTAAAGCGTACCGTTCGCAGTTGGGGTTTTTTGCTTGTTCGGTTGGTTGGTTGGTTAGTTGTGCTCACAGTATCGAATTCGGGGAGCCTAGCATTTACCCGGTGCGCTGTTTCCTGAGCGGACTTAATCGTTTTCCCGTTTCTCGCTGTGAGCGGACCGTGTTGGAACAAGGCACTGGGGGCGTATTCTCGATCGATCATTTTTTGAAGCCATCATTTTTTTTTGTGCGCATTGATTTACTGACTCACTGGTGGGATGGCCGTCAGTCCAGTGATCCAGGATGTCATCTAAAGCACACAAAAGAAAAAAAAGACATCTGCAAACTCCTGCGGTTTATTGAGAGAGCAGCAAGCTCTCACATTTGACATCTTTTGAAGTCCTACTGCCGCTACAAATATTTTCTATCGTGGCGTCCGCAATATATGCACAGACCATACTCGGAGTCTCTGTGGGACGCAACACTTTGTGAAACTTACCTAGCGCGAATGTCGCACGATAGCGCAGTGGCTGTACTGTGCACATTGCCGCACGGACCTAAATTCGAAACACAATGGCGGCAGTGGGCAAAGATTTGTGCAAAGCGTGCGAGTGCATATTTGACGATACTGCGCACCCTCCACAGGCGTTGTCGACATTCGTGTGTAGCACCCAATGTGTTGAATGAATGACATCGTTTAAAATCATGTGTTCTGCCTTTGCGTACCAAGAATCCCTACCGACTTTCTCAGTTTTTTTGTCGTTTAATGTTGCGCAATTTAATGCTCCAAGGCAACACACGAACTACGAAGGCCGCCGTGCGCACTGGGGCACCGGTGTTTCATTTCGGCTACATGGAGTCCACTTACGTGCAGCTAAAGCACGATACACTAGCGTTTTTTGCATTCTGTTCTCATTTGAATGCGGCCGTCTCGACAGGAAATAGACCTCGCGCACGTCAGCATAACGCCATTGTGGCTGACCCACCTCGCGGGTGAAAGTGTTCTGGAATGTCATCGACCGAGAACACTGGCCTTGGTGTACTTACGATGCAGCTAGTCAACAAAAATAAATAAATAAATAAATAAATAAATAAATAAATGACAAGCTACTCCTGTATTGCAACTCTAGGAAACATTAATAAGTAGGTAAAGGATAATTCTTTCCAACCAAGTCGGCCATGTTTCAACTGCTTCGCTTTCATTTGATTCTTGTGAACATTGATGTCTGCGCCGCTGTTGCAGTTCTTGACGAAATGTGCTGCAAAAAATATGATCTAGTTTTGCTCTTCAGTGTCCCTATAACAATCGTGCAACCTTGTGTGCCAACAGCCGGGGTGCTGGGCGATAACCTTTCAACGTGCGTTGCACGCGTCTTTCAGTGACAGCTTGCTACTGGGAACAGTTCTTATTTGCAATAAAATTGGTTGATAGGGCTGAATGGTTTATTCGTCACGCTTTGCTTCAGGCAGGGCATGGCGTAAAGGTTAAAATCGCCGCACCTTAGTCACTCTGAATTCCCTTACTCAATTACCCAAAGTTTTACGAGGAGAATCTGGCATTACAGTTCGGCCACCTGAGAATTATGGTTGGTACATGGATACTTCTACGATCTGGCACGGATTCATTGAGAGAGAAATTTTTGCGATGAAAAACGAGCTTCAAAACAACGCAATAGCTGAGGCAAAAATTTGGCAGACACACTTACGACTGCTTACGTGTGGGAATGCGAGAGCATTATAGTCGCTTCTGTGAAATGTTTTCGGTTGATGTTTTCAACTTGCACTAGAGTTATTTCTGCTGTTTCGGTGTGTGTGTTTGTGCATACGTTGGCCACAGACATTTATACACTCATGAAGTGGCGTCGAGAGTCGATCGCAGTAGACGCAGCACCAATGAAATCCGAAGAGAAAGCGACGCGCTGGAGACAGCGCGCTCATTTTATGCACTCAGGACGTGTCGCCCCCTCGTACCCACTGGCTGCGCCGTCACGTGCCCAGTGACGCACCCACAAGGCCTTGTCTTTATTCAGCGAGATGGCTGCGACATGACGTGTGGAATGACGCACAAACTAAGCCCACCTTTAGTCAGCCTAAACCACCGAGCCGCCGTGGCGTCGGGGAAGCGTGTTCGTCTCGCCCCCCGGAAGCCGAGGGTCGATTACCGCCGAGACCGAAAAGTACAAAATTTTCTTTCGCAAGCTGTTGATTTATTTTATTTACAGGAATCTTCCTCAAAATTTTAACGTCAAAATGAATATTTCTGACGTGTTTTTACTCTTTACACCGTCGGTCATTTTTGCAACTATCGCTCGGTCCCGCCGCCGCCGTCGACACCGGAGTTTCGCGTAATGCGGCATATAATGCTGCTGCTGCAAAAAAAAAAAAAGAAACTGGGCAAGTATCACAATGTTTTTCATTCGTATAAGTGCGCTTTGCCATTGTTCAGCCAGCTTCGCTAGTAATATGTCCAACATCAGGATTGAGTGGAATTTTCTCTTCGAACAATACAAACGTAAGAGCTTTTTATGAATACGGGTCCTGGTCTGGTTGGAACCGCGATTTCAGAGATTTTCAGCGCTTAGAGAAAAGAAAGACGCGCCTTAGACGCAGACACAAAAGATGGCAGGACAGGAACAACGCTGGCCTTTGATCTATTTAACTTCCAGGAAAAACATACTAAAATAACGCGGATAGGGTCTGAAGGACTCAAGTCATTGCGCATGCGTAACACCACTTGTCAGAGGCATGTAGCGCGCAACTGTTGACATAAATTATAGTATTATATATATATATATATATATATATATATATATATATATATATATATGAGTCTGCGATAGGCGTGGTGCTCACACAGCTATCGGGCTCCTTTTTTTCATGCAATGAGCTCCGTGGATTAAGCTGCGTTTCCCTTTGTGCAATCCCCGAACACGTGTGGTATGAAATTAAGGTATGCATTGGCAGCTATTCTACAGTACTATGCGAACACGTGCGGCTGTCCATCACGCCTACAGTCGGCCACCGACGCCTGTCAATTTCAGAAACTGTATGGCCCCACGTGCTTAGGAAGCGATGCGTGGGGCCATTGTGGAGGAATCTTTTGTCTATGGAAATCGTCTATGACCTAGCTGGTCTAACACATTCCGAAGAACGCTTGTTTAGACATCATAACAATGACAGAAACAAAATGTGTCTTCGATTGTGTCATCACTGTTGCGCAAGTGTCACACGGATGTGCGTGAAATTCCAATAAGGAATGATTAGGCTTTCGTCAAATCGATCGGACAGCGCCAGTGCCTGAGCCGGTTCATCACAACGCTCTCTCGATATGTCGGATATAGATTGCCAAGTCTGGCAGCTGTAGCATTGGCTACAGGGGAATAGTGCAAACAATTCTTGTTATGCATATATGATGATAGGAGTGGTGTCCTTTTAGTATTTTTTTCGCTGGAGTGACTATTGTCTTTTTTGTTGTTGTTGATGATTTCACACAAGTGTGCCAACTTGTCCGGTACCGAGAACAGCCCGTGAAAGCCACACTTGACAGGTCGTCCTCCTGAGGCTGTGCAACAGGTGGCGCACTTAAGGCACAACAACTGGCTGTCCTTCTCTTCTTGTCCAGGTGCTCCCCCTTTGCGCTCTTTGATCTTGACCACTATGAGCAGGCTTTCTGTTGCCAGCTGGTGCTCACACGGCTTACCTAGGGCTCAGGGCAGGCAGTTGGAAGCTAAGCCACATTCAACCGCGTTTGAGTGCGCTTCGCTGGCCGCATGCGTTCCCTTTGAGTGGGACATGCTGCTGCATTCTTGACCTGTCACTGACTTAATTTTCTTCGTTCTTGTAGTAGATTGCGGGTTTTCGTCGACTTGTTCTTCTTTTTCGTTAGTGCGAGTTTGGGCCGGTAGGTTTGTCTAATGCCTTTTAGTGTTGTAAACTGAACGAGACCTGCATCCCCCCCCCTCCGTTCTTTTTTGACGCGATGTTTTCTTTCGTTCTTAGTAATCTATTACGGTTGCCTGCAAAGAGATTGCTGTTGCTGCCTACGAGCCTGGCACTAGTCTCGCGAAAGTTAGGGACCGAGAATACCGCTTCAGCTAGAACACTTTCATGTAGCATCTTATCTGAAAAGATTTATATTTATATTGGTGTGGTGCCGTTTTTTAAAATTTTATGCAAATGATTGCTGTGCGTGTGGTAGCAAACTGCATGAATAGTGTAACAATTGAGTTCAGTTTGAGCTATCCTTACATTAATGCAACTATTTAACATTGTGAAGAAGCCGATGACATATTTGTTGGCCACATTAGCTAAATAAATGAATGAATAAATAAATAAATAAATAAGAAGACGACGAAGTGTACCACCACCGTACGTGTGCTCCCCAGGGACCTGCTTTGTCGTGTTAATTTGTGAGTTCCTTCGCTTGACCTCAGCACTCAGTTGCCAAAATTCGGTCGACGGCTTCCGGCCTCACCAGGCGGGAGGACCTTCTGGCCCCCAAGCCGTACCAGCGGCTCGGACGGCAACCGCAGGAGTTGGTAAAAAAGGGTCCCTATTCCTCCAAGCGCTTGCCTGATGCCAGGGGAGAGCTGAATGCTACCGCAGAATAACAAACCCCCGCTTGGCAGCCGGCTGGCAGTGACCACTTAACCCAAGTGCGACAACGGATGCTGATCTCGAGACTAATTCTCCAACTAGGGCAAGTACTGACGATCAAGATCCGTATAGCGATGCCATAATAGTTGAAACCATAGACATGAAACCTGAAGACAGATCGTCTACCATGGTACAAGAAATCACGCCAAGCAGGTATACCAGTAATCTTCAAGCGCACCGACCCGGAAGCGTCGTTCTGGAAAAGAATCCAAACAAATTGTCCAGCGAGCTTTTTATTACAGCAAGAGAGCAAGTAGAGTCATTTCATGTAACGAGGGAAGATAATTTTCCTGTAAGAATGTCTTCTCTCGCTGCCTCTACGTGACTACTTGAGTTCACTCATGTTGCAGGCCTTGCAGTGAAACTGTACGTACCACCACCGTACACAAAAAAAATCTAGGAAAAAAAAAGACGTATTCTGTTCAATATACTTAAGACCAACTACTTGAGCACTCACAAGATAGCGGCGTCATTTCTGTCAAGAATCGGACCAGATGGCTTCGGCGAGAAGATGAAGCAATGGAACCACGTGCACTTGGGAGCGTCATCCTACAATTGGTACCTGATAAACCACTGCCAACACGCCTTCTGCTTGGATCCACGAGTCATCCAGTAGAAGAATATTTAGAACCTGCAACTCGCTGCTGCAATTGCCAGCGATTTGGCCACGTTGTAGAGTCATGCCATGGCCAATTGCGATGCAAGATCTGTGCTACAGCGCATGTTTGTAAAGCCTGCACCTCCTGAAATCAGCCTAAGTGCACCAACTGCAACGGAGACCATACAGCTTCATACGCCGGATGTCCCAAGCATCAAGCGGCTTCATTACTCAGGCGACAAGAAATATTACATGATCGGACCCCGAAGTAAGGCTTGCCTTCTCCGAACTTAGATGCTGTCAACGCAGTGAAAGCAGCTTCTCCGTTACAACCAGCAGAACGCAAGAAAACGTATGCGATGATGGCTAATGGTGTGCAGGAGATAAAAGGCAAACCAAGCCGGAAAAACAGCCCAAGAAAGACGTCTTCAGGTGTTGTTGGCCAATATCATGTCTCTCAGTAGGCATTCATCCCTTCGAGAACGCAAGCACCTGCTCATGTCCCACGTGAATCGGACCCATATCAACAACATATGGTGATGTCTATGCTCTTTGTTGCATTAAAAGCAATTCTGCGGGCATGTTTTTTTTGACGAGCAACCTTCCACAGGTGAGCGCTGTTTTTTCGTTAGAACCGCTGGTAATTCAGAAGTAGCTTACAACACAGCGTAATGGCTCGCCAGATGGATTACTGTTTTCGAAAGACAACCGTGTTTCAATGGAATACAAATGGCATTCGATCTAAGAGTGCAGACTTCAGTAAGCTTGTTTTCCAATACAGGTTCCCCATTGCATGCCTAAACGAAGCCGGTGCAGGCCGCGACTTTCGCCTCTCAAACTATGTCATGTACACATCTTCACGACCTACGAGCCCTAGTAGAACTACGTTATGCGTCAGCCGCGATCTAGCTTCCTGTCTTCCCCTCGAATTCTGATGAACCTGAATTTGTTGCCTGTAAGGTTCAGTTCAAAACGCTGCTAATGGAAGCAGATCTTTAGATATGGCTATAGACGCATGCGGCCTTGTTGTGTTTAATGACGGCTCGATAGCATTTTTAAGAGGCTGCAATTATGCTAGTTACCTTGGTCTAATTATAGCCTCCTCTGATCTCACGCGTGATACTGGATGCTGCATAGATTTTAAGGTACGGGGTAGGGACCACCGCCCGATTCTCATTGTGCATCCCTTTATGCATCTGGCGAGATCTCATGGAGTCATTAAACTTACTAATTGGCAACTATTTCGAGAATATATTTCTGCTGTACTGAACCAAGTACACGGCTTGGACAAGTTCATCATCACATCGCTACTTAGTACTTACTCCAGGGCTACGCGATACACAACTGTTTCGGAAGGCCATTACAGTGTCGACACAGACTGTGAACGACTCCAAGCAGTTAGATGGAGAGCAGAGCGTCAGTGGAGGATCGCTAACGTGGTCCCATTTCTAAAACCTGGCTAAACGCCACTGTCTCTACACTCCGTCCGTCCTGTCACTTTAACCAGTTGTTTTTCAAAAGGGATGAAAAAAATGATCGATATTTGACTTGAATTGGGGACAGAATCGCGAAGTCGTCTATCAGATCAAATGGCTGGTTTCAGAAAACATAGATGCACAATGGATGGCATCTTTGACTTGGTAACGTTTGTTGACCACGAGATTAGGTGTGGGAACATTGCCGTAGCTGTGTTTATTGATGGTAAGAAGGCCTTTGACTCGGTCAGTCACCTTCATGCATGCTCTAGTACATACACACACATATATATATGTATATACAAATAACGGACAAAGCGATGCACACATCATAAACGAAGGAGTTGCACAAGGAAGTGTATTAAGTCCACTTCTCTTCAATGCATAAATAGTAGGCTTACCAGCAGTACTTCGGGCGCACGTGAAGATATTTATGTATGCTGATGACATCTGCATATGGACATCGCACAAGTCTCTAGAGGTTATCAGGCATCGTCTGCAGGAAGCTTTAAATGCATTAAGTGAATATTTAAGAAAACGGGACATGCAGATATCTTATGCAAAGTCAGCGATTTTGCCCTTCATGAGAGAAAAAGTAAGAAATTTCGGTCTTTTACAGAAGGCCATGAGATCGAGCTGGCTCGGAAAGATCATTTTCTTCGGCGTGATTTTAGACCACCAGCTTCGATGGACTCATCATTTGTCCGCCCTGGAGGACCAAAGTAGTTGTGTGATAAATATTCTTCGCAGAATCGCAGGCACGAAGTGTGGTGGAACACCGGCATCCCTGCTCCATGGTCACTCAGCACTTCTCCGTCGGAGAATTGCTTACTCCGCCCCTGTATTGCATAAATTATGTGTGACGTCCCTCCACCGGCTACAGCTGTTGCAGGCTCGGAGTTTACGAATGTGCCTAGGAGTCCAGCAAGCTGCGTCCAGTCACCTCACTATTGCAGAAACGCGGGAACCACGTTTCACCATGATTCGCAGCTTGGAAACATGCCGACATCTCTTCAGAATTTCTACCCAGCATTCTGCGCACGCACTTCTCTCTCTGATAAAGATACACAGATACACGCCATGTTTCAGGAGCATCAATCACGATTTCCACGATCAGTTTTTTGGTACTCAGACCATTAATACCCACCATGGCTTCATCAGGCGCCGAAAATAGGAACGCCAATCGAAGGGCACAAAAAGAAAAGCGACATGTCCACATTAGCAGCGACACAATTAGCGTTACATCAGCTATTTGACAAGTATCAGGGAACTATTCACGCCTAAACGAACGGTTCCTTAATCAAAGAAAGTGCGACTGCAGCTTATGTTACACCATCCTTAAGGTACAGTACGCTTGTCGACTAGGACGCACGTCGTCACCAACAACTGCGGCATTAGTGGCAATTCTCCAAGCCACTTATTTCATCAAAACATATGAGACACCAACAAAGCGGGTAATTTGCGCGGACTCCTTATCGGCTTTAGCATGTCTTGAAATTATTGATGACAGCCAACCACATGCACGAATAATATACGCAGTACTGAACAGCTTAACTCAAGCTAATGGAAGAAAACACGAAGTGGTATTACAGTGGGTCCCGGGACATGCTGGTATAGCAGGCAACGAATTAGCGGACTCGTTGGCAAAATTGGCCCATAAAGATGCAGAAATTCAACTCATCCCTTTATGATCAATGGACAATAAACGCATATTGAGAGTACTAAAGAAGGACTTGTGTACGTCAACCTGGCTTAATAAAAATACTAAGGAATCAATTCTTTACGAAGTGGACCCTCAGCTCAAATACCAGCTGGATGTAGAACTTTCGAAAAATACCGAGACACTAATTCATCGACTGCGCCTTGGGACAGCATACACCAAACATCTACATCGAATAAAAAAGGCTTCTTCCCCGGCTTGCTCCTGTGGAAACGGCGATGAGGATGTTCATCATCTGCTCCTCGAATGCCTCAGACACGTGACGGGAAGGTGGCAGCTAGAACTTTTCTCACTCGCAAAATTGCTGGGCCCAGGGTCATCGAAAATAACTCGAATGGAGTCGAACATTCTGACGACTATACAAGCATCCTTAACATGTACTAAATATTGTACTGAATAGACGCACAATGTAGCTACAACTTGCTTTGAGTATTTGTAATTATTAGCGTGTGTATATTACGTGTTATACTGTTTTGTATACTGTACTGAAACTGGCTCTTGACTGTCATATTCGGTGTGTGTATTATTTTAACTCTGTGTAATTTTTTATCTGTTTACAAGCTCATCTCAGCGAGCCTATATCGTACCCGTCGTGGTTGCTCAGAGGCTATGGTGTTGGGCTGCTGAGCACGAGATCGAGGGATCCAATCCCGGCCATGGCGGCCGCATTTCGATGGGGGCGAAATGTGAAAAGCACCCGTGTACTTAGATTAAGGTGCACGTTAAAGCAGCCCAGGTAGTCGAAATTTCCGGAGTCCATCACTACGGCGTGCCTCATAATCAGAAAGTGGTTTTGACACGTGAAGCCCTATAATTTTAATTTTTAGCCTACATCGCGACCGCTTGCGTGACTTTGTGTATGACTTTGTCTACAAATTCATTCTGGTGCTACTTGCCTTTGCCTTTTATATTTATACGTTCGTGGATGTATACAGCTGTGTGCTGTAGATTTCAGGCCCTGTGACGTTGTTTCTTTTCATTTTCCTACTATGTATACTTTAAATATATTATTTCTCCAATGAGAAAAAGAGTAGCCATCACTATTATAGGGTGACTACATATCGTTGTTATGTTTTAATTTCAGTAAATAAATAAATAAATAAATAAATAAATAAATAAATAAAGTGAGCACAGATTTCTTGAGCCTGTGACAATGAGAGCCAGCTAATTAAATTTATACATTTCTGTACGGTGCTGTCCATCAAGTTCGCACGGGCGCTGCAGGGAAGCAATTTACCATTCAGTGCGCATTTTTGTCACAAGTAGCTCCTGTTTGACCCACCGTGGTTACTTAGTTAGCTATGGTGCTGGGCCCTTTACGACTTGCTTCATAATCATATTGTGGTTTTACCATGTAAAATCTCATATTCACAAAATTGCTTCTGTTTGCTTTCTTTGTTTTTTTATTTCATTCATCACAGGCAGGTCATCAAGGGAGCAGTCTCGCGCCTGTTCGCGTGTGTGCGTTTGTGTTTCCACCCGCTCATAAACAATATTCACGCACAACATGCGCAAGTAACAAGCTCAAGCATGCACAGTAACAAGCTTCTAGAGCGTGAGAGTTTGTGCACTTGTTTGCAACATTGCAGCCACGCTACAGATTCTCATACAGAATTTCTCGCACAATACTGCATTCAATTTAACTCGAAACAAGAATATAAAAGAAGATTGCAACGATAGAGAATTGAAAAAGAAAGTAAACAGAGAGACGGAGCGAGATAAAAAGGAGATTACGCGTTCTTGCATCATTTTGAGGGTCGAAATATAGTTTTCTGAATGGAATAGAAGCCGCACGTCGGCGACGCAGAGACGGATGCCGTCCGAGCGCGCCCACAGCAATAACCCGCTCCTTCCCTCCGCGCGGCCGGTGCGCCTCGGGGAAAGAGCTTCCAACGATGTGCTCGTGTCCCGTGCCTCTCTTATTTGTTTCCTTATTTATCGCTCTATGAAACGCAAAAGCAAGCTGTCATCCTCTTTACCGCGTTGTTCCAGCAGCCGCTGAAAACAGTTCGCCTTATCGGACGCGGTGTTTGCTCGGGTCGGCCCGACTGGACGTCTACACCGACCGCGCTTGCTCTTTTCCTTCCATCACGTATAGCGGCGATGCTGGTGGCGCGACCTTCCGCCCACCAGCCTCCTTTAGGGCGCGGCTTGTTGCTTCCTTCCGAGGAGCCGATTTTGAGCCACGTGTTACCGGACACCGGAACAGATAGGTGGGTCATTTCCACGCAAAAAAGAGAGAGAGAGAGAGAGCGAGAGACAGAAACAGGAGAAGAAAGCAGCCAAGACGCCTGCCGCCGCTGTCAGCGTCAGCTCGCCGTCTCGCAGTGACAAACGCCGAAACAATGACGGGCGATGCCCTGAGGTGAAGCATCGATCGCAGCACTCGAGAGGCGACAACTGAGACAAATAAAGAAAAAGAAGGAGGGAGGAAGAAGGGGGCATTCAAAGCTTTCTGCCAAGCCACTGCGATGACACTGATTGAATTGGGCCTCTCGCGTTCGAGACAACTACCCGTGCTTGCATGCTTCTCAAGCACCTTGACTCGCTCGGTGGGCCCGTACAACTTGGTGCTTTGATGCCACCGCGGGTCTCGTCTCGGTCCATACTCGATCGCGGCGGGGGCGAGAGTCTCACGACCTTCCGCCATGGCCTTTATGCTTCCGAGTGCGTGGGAACGGAGTCTTTCTCTTATACCCACAAAATAGCTACTACACCGAGCGACAACCGTGCGTGTTGCTGAAGCGTGGGCAATAGCGGCCCGATACAGACTAGATATGTGTCGAGTTATTTCTTGTTCTGTCGAGGAAATAGAAGCTGTGTGCCCGTTCTTGATATGGCGCTACCGTCACATAATAAAATGCCCAATCAATGAGTTGTAGACGAGACTAAATTGAACAATACTACCTTGAAGGATCAATATAGGCTACGCTAGAAAATATTAGTAGAAGAAGAAAGCAAGAAAACGTCTGTGGCTCATACACTTGAATCCGACTTTTGTGGTTGTATTTTATAATGCAGGCAATTAGAGTGGAAGTGGTGTCGCACTATACGCTAATGTCGCAATATGCACAAAATAAAATTTTGTACGAAATTACAAAAAAATATTCATTCCGGACTTGCAGTGAGCAATAGTGTAAGGCTAACCCACTTTGAAAAAAATGCCCATAATGAGTTGCGGAGTTTGTGCATCTGTCGCGGTAAATTTGGTCAGCTGTCCTCATTATCCATCTGAGCATACTAGACCTGAACTATAGTATGCACACGGCCACCAAAGTGCTAATGCACTTCTTGAAGGCAATTGGATTAGACGAGCGCTTGTGACTATATGTATATAATAATGTGAATGAAGGCTCATCTGCAGATATGGTCCATACTCAAAATCCTTCTTGTCTTTCTTTTCCCCTTACCCACGTATAAGGTGGTCAACCGGGCGCGGTCAAAGTTAACCTACCTGTCTTCCTACCTGACTTTCATTCTCTATACTCGTACTCTAAGTGCCCTGTTGTTGATGCATCTTGTGGTGCTGGAGGTTATAGCAGTCCCTCATCGCACTTCTTTTCTTTGCTCGTACCATGATGCAAGCTTTCCTAATTACTCAAATTGTCTCGAACGTCCGCTACCGCACACTTGATCATTTGGTACCTGCCTTGGAGTTCTTTTGCTGAGCGCGAGGTTGCAGTTTCAGTTCCCTGCCGCGGCAGCCGCATTACGACGGGGGCGTAATGCAAATAACTTTCGTTATACGTAGATTTAGGTAGTAAACACTAACGAAACCGGGGTGTTCAAAATGAACCCCTCCACTCCGATGCCTCTAGCAGCAAGGGTCTTGTTTTGCCACGTTAAACCGCGCGCGAACCAATCAAGCTTTCCTTGAATATGTAACTACCTCCACGTCTGTGCTACTGCGACACAACATCGATCTACCACTCCTTGCTAGCATGTCTTTAACTACTGTTTACCCGTTTAATATGTTAACGCCTAAGAGACCTGGGCGTGGCTCGTGCATAAATGATAATACAATCGAGTATCTTCTACGCTTTTGTTCTCGTTACTAGTCACACGTGACCTTCTTTGAACTGTGTTAAATTGGATGGTATAAATGCCACTTTCACAAACAAATGTTCTTGAAGCGCTCCTTTTTCACATCGAAAGTTCAAGAAGGCAAAAAGGGGTGGTTGCGGGCACCACCCCGCTCCGCCATAGCCTCCGCAGGAAAACAGTTGAAGAAGTAGCTGAAGCACTGCGACGGGTATTAAATGCGATATTTAATTGCTGATAGCTTTGCTTCTACTGATTGCATTCAAATACATTTTGCTCCAAAATATTTCTGCATTTCCATTTTCTCATGAAAAGTGATTTTCATGACTCGACAAAGCGTGCTACAGGGCCCCTTTCAAGAACTTGCTGCAGTACGTGTCACCAGTTTAATCAGAAAAATTTCACCGACTAGTGTGATACTCCCTAATGCGAAATTTGTGCACAGCTCTATACGTGTTTTCATTTCGCGATATAGTGGCTGGCACGGACAATCTGTCTCGTGAAGCACTTTGCAAATGGAGCGCAGTGTGGCATCACTGCCTCACTAATCTGGTCACCGCGAGAGCCAGTGTGTGGGTGACGCGTGGCCGCAATCCACAGCAGCCGCCGTCAGACCTACCAGACAACGCGCGCTACTCCGGCGCCATCTCGTAGCCACCGTCACCGAACTGCGCTTTTGCTCTCACCCTTTCGTCATGCTCAGCTCCGCCGCTTTCTGCCTTATGGTTCCTCTGCACCTCCTCTTCCCATTTACTCCTCGAATCTTCCGTCCCCGGCTGCGCTCCGCGTTCGCTATCATCATTCGCTGTGCTCGTTTGCGAGGGGCAACGCCGATGCTCGCTGCAGGAACGAGCGCCTAAGACCTGCGCTCTGAAACAAATTCCGGCAGAACCCATTTCACGATGGCTGTCGACTTTAATGCAATTGTGGTTAAAGATAACGACAATGACGTGACGACGGCGGTATGACGAAAGTAGAATGAAGAAGCTGGAATTATGATGAACCCTGCATCATTATGTCTGACGTGATGGTCAAATAAACTTATATTATTATTATTATTATTATTATTATTATTATTATTATTATTATTATTATTATTATTATTATTATTATTATTATTATTATTATACAACAGCCACAGCGGCATCATAATGACGGTATGTCAAGGAATGCGTCACGGCAACTGCATGACGACGGCGCAATGACGATTCTGAAATGATGACGACGGTATAACGACAACAGCGTTACTACGACGGCATGAGTGCAATGGGATGATGATGAGTGTGTGACGACGATGGCGTGATGACGAAGACGACATGACGAAAGTATAAATACGAAGACGAAATGACGTAGATGGAACTACCATAACGGCATCATGACGCCGGTATGGCAACGAATACATGACGATAATTGTATGACGGTGACGCAATGAGACGATGGGATGATGAATGACGTTGGTGGAACGACGAAGGCGGTATAACAACGACGGCATGGCGACGATGGGGTGATGATACCTGTATGACGACAAGTGTGTTACGACGACGGCATGAGGAGAATCGGATGACGAAGCTGGAATGACGACGATGCAACAACCACGATCAAATGAAGATTACGAGCACATACCTAGTGGCTCAAGCTTGTCGACAACTGGTGTCACTGGGTTTGAGAAAACGGTGAGAGACAGGCTTCGACATAGATACCGGAAAGTGCGCCAACTATTCCAGGAATGGTATTCGCATTAAAATAAATTGTACATGCGGCGCCTGTAAAGCGTGCACTGCCACGAGCCAAGTACCTTTGCAAAAAAGTTTGCATTCAGGATATTCAGGATGCCTCGACCTCGGGGTGCACAATACGCTCGAAGAGATCGTTGAGCCTCAGGAGAGAGCGCAGATGATACGACTGACGACCGCCAAGTCTAACCAAGACATCTTGCGCGAGCTCGGCTACTTCCCACCGAACACCCAGGATCCACCGGAGTTTACGCCGGTTCCCCGCGGGCTCCACGACCTGATCACGATGGCACCCATTCCGCGAAACGTACATCCGGAACACAATCCAGGCAGGCGCCTAGCCCGCGCCACCGCATTCCTCAAATGCATAGACAAGAAAACGCACGACTTCGCTTTTGTGGACGCCGCGGCCTACCTATACAACCGAGCCTTCGTTGCGGTCGCGGTCTCGTCCTCGCAGTGGGCCCTAAACGCCGCCACGGTACTCACACGCGACCCCGAGGTGGCGGAGCAAGTGGCCATAGCCCTGGAAATAGTCGCAAACAAGCGAGAGGTAATATTCAGCTACTGGAGACCTGCCATCAAAGCGTTCGAGAGAGAAGTGGTCGCCGACCATGCGTTACGCGTCCTCCGCGGCGCTGATCCGAGCACCCTGAAACACCACACCGTCATCTGGTGTCCCGCCCAGCTGGGTCGGATCCCGGGCGCCCCGTCCAACTTCAACGAGACAGCCCACGACGATGCGCGCGCGCTTACCGACCGCGCCGTCACCCCCGGGCAGCCGCGTATCGACGAGTTGCAGGCGGACAGGGACGCCCCAGGAAACACTTTTACTTGGAACGACATCTCTTTCCAACCCAGCACCCCAAACTGAACAGGCCGCAGGCGCTAACGCTACGGTTGTCACAGACACATACCTATCCCAACCCCGCCAGGTTACACATTATCTACCCGGGCGTCTACCATGATGATGCGTGCCCCTCCTGCGGCGACTCGGCGACACTCGCACACGTGCTCTGGGAGTGTAGGAACGCTCCGCCCGACTCTACCGCGGACAAGTGGGAGAAGACCCTATGAAGCCCGGTACTCGAAGACCAGCAATCGGCAGCCGAGCAGGCTCGAGCAGCGGCCGCCAGGTACTCCCTGTCGGTACCTGAGTGGGAGACGCCCACTGTGCACTGACGTGCGTCCTGCAGGAGCTTTAATAAAGTTTGTCCAATGGAATCAGGATATCTCTCTTCCTTTTTTTATTTTTTGCTATGAGTGCAATAGACATGCATGGCAAACTCAACAACATTGCCATTGTGTCCTCACGAAGAAGACGAGGAATGCTTTAGGATGCTGATGAAGCTTGCCTATGAGTTTCGCCCCGTTGTTCTTCTGCAAAAGCAGGCATTAAGAGTGTGTTTATGGGTACCTAAATTTGTAGCAAGCGCTACTTTTTATCTAGAAGCAAGAATTTCTTCTTTTGTAACTCCGTTTCACGTACTTTCTCTACAACATTGTTTAAGGGAGTACGAATCACGAATAAGACTTTGTGAAACAGCGTTAATTTCTTGGCCTATTAGGTTTTTCTATGTACATACATTGGTCTTGATTCCGTACACATCAAGTTAATTATGCCCAAACTCTTCTCGTTCCGTTGAATGTTAGAATTATGAACGTGAAGCCCATGGTGCGATGGGGAAAGTTCTCTTTACATACAATTTGACAACCTTTTTCTACGTAAGGCAATACACCACTTTTACCGAATCTTAAGTGCTACTTTAGAGAATTATTTAACGAAATCACAAACAAATGTGGTCATAGCGACTGATGCCACGCAAAACAAAGGAAAATGTTGCATGCATTGGTATATTGAGCCCTTTTCTCGATTGGTCAATTTTTCTTCCGGTTCTAGACTTGGTACCAACCTTCCTTGCAGAATTTTTAGCGGTAGTTCTGGTCCTTCGTAAATTAAGTCCATCAATAGATTCTGTAGTCATTGTAACTGGCTCTTTGTCCTTTTGTACTTCGCTCACAGCACCTAATGACTCTCAGGTTGGCGAGTGTTTAAATCATTAGTACCTCAACACTTAAGTAATATCTATTTAGTGTGTGTACCTGGGCAAACAGGCCTAGTTCTAAATGAAATGATAGATTCATTGGCGAAGGCGTCGATAGTTGACTCAGCCATTCAAATTGTCCCGACATCCGCGTTGATCACAACTGCAAGATTTCGGAGGAAAATGATGCTTCGAGAATTTTTTGTGACATCTATAACAAATTCCTCGAATCTTAGACGCTTATTGTACCCCTGGAAAAGTAATGTATGTCAGATGAGAAACACTGAAGCAGCTGTCAGTAGGCTACCCTGTCGTATACCTTCTTAAAATTTTTATTTATACAGGAGTGGTCTGGCACCCTCGCCGATTTGTCATATGTGTAGCGAAGATGAGATAGCATTATATATTTTCTTGTCGGCGATTTATTCGCTTAAGAAAACGAACCTTGCAAAAACCACTCTGCCTTCTCGGATTAGATTTAACTGTTCAAAACTTGGAGGGCGCTTAAGCTTCGCCTTTAAGAGTGGAACACAATAGCATTCAATGATCCCTGACGGCTTCTGACTCTACCCAGCAATTGCAGCTTATGTAACCGTAATGTTTTCCTGAAAACGCTGGCGGTGCACGCTATGCACGAAGGGGAGCTTTATGGTTCCTTTTTTTCTTCCCCCCTCCCCCACAGCGGGCGCCGCCGCTGGTGTTGTGATGTTATTGCAAGGAACCTAATGGGTCGCGCCGCTCCTACTGAGACAGAGCTCGAACGGCAGCTGGAAAAGGGCTTTGTGTTTATGTTTCCGCGTAACACAATTATGTTTTCTCGTATATTAAAGTTACCATCCAACGCTATCATGTCTGAACGTAGTGTGTAAGTTGCACTTCACGAATTTTCGGACGCATTTTACTTTGAGGAATTCAATTAGTTCAGTAACGCCTATGCGCCACGTGGAGGGCCTGCATGGTTTGCGATAATTTTTCTCTAACAGTCAACGCCGCCGACGCCTTCAGCGGATTTTCTGTGACACGGGGCCCTTAACGTAAAATCTGCGATCTTTGGGTGCCTCTACACATGGGAAGAGCGGCGGGAAGGTTAGCGCTGCCATCCAAGATTTTCTTTTAGGATCAATCAGATTTACTCTGAATTCAATATTTTCGTCAAATTGAATTTGAATTGCTTTATTTTATGGTTGTGGTATAATTTTTCATTTCCATGAAGTCACGCAGGCTTTCCAATTTCTATCTTTTGGTTCTAATTTACCTATCGTAAAATCTTGTCGACTTTGTACTTCACTTTGACCTACCCAATTCTTAGCTAATCCCCCAGAACGGGTAAGTGCCAATATTTCCCAAGGATCTACATCTACATCTAAGCTTACGGGCTGGGACTTAGGGTTCCGACCTCACTTGTGTACGCAGGACGTCATGCTCCAAATCAAACATGATATAATAGACTCAAGGTCTAAAGATGCAAAAGCGATTCTGGGATTGGACTTCATGAAGGCTTTCGACAACGTAAAACATGAGGCGGTCCTGGAATGGCTGAACAAGACTAATGTAGGTACCAGAACATATAGATACATCAGGGACTTCCTGACGGGAAGAACTGCCTGCATGAGGTTCCAAACGCTGGAATCCCCCACAATTGAGCTAGGGAGTAAGGGTACGCCCCAGGGATCAGTGCTGTTTCCCCTACTCTTCAACGTGGCTATGAGGGAACTCCCCGAGCAATTGACAAAGCTCGAAGGATTAAAATTTAGTATATATGTGGATGATATCACCCTCTGGGTCAACCGGAGAAGGGATTCAGCCGTCGAAAGCCTGCTCCAGGCCGCCACCGACATCATAGTTGCTTACGCGGCCGAGAGAGGCCTAGCATGCTCGTCGCAGAAATCAGAATTGTTTATATACAATCCGAAATACTTGAGGTGCAAGGCGCCGTCGGAGATCAAAATTAAAGTGGCGGGTAAGGAGGTACCAATAGTCGAGCAAATTAGAATCTTGGGCCTGATTCTCCAGTCACACGACCACAATGGCGAGACCGTCAAGAGGCTGCAGAATCACGCATTACAGACCCTGAGCCTAATTAGGCGGGTGGCCAACAAAGGCCGAGGGTTAAAAGAGAAAAATTTGATTCAACTAATACAGGCGTACATATTCAGCCGGGTGAGCTATGAAACGCCATATCTCGATTTGAAAGTGGTGGAAAGAGAAAAGATTGATTCTCTAATGAGAAAATGCGCAAAACGAGCGCTGGGGCTGCCTATATGCACATCCACAGAGAGTGATGGCTCTAGGAGTGCACAACACATGGTTAGAACTGGCGGAAGCGGTGCGAACCTCTCAAATTGAGAGACTTAGCACCACGAGGACAGGAAGTGCCATATTGGCCAAAGTTGGAATAAATCCAGACAGAGGCCCCACCCAAAAGATGGAAGTAGATAGGGAAGTGAGAAAAAATCTGATTATCCTCCCCCTGCCAAAAAACATGCACACGGAACATAACATAGACAGGAGGCATAAACGAGCCGAAGCATTAAAAATTAGATTCGGTAAAATTTCGGAACATGAGGTGGCCTATGTAGACGCGGCGGGAGGTAGCGGCAGTTTTACGGTGGCAACGGCCGTCAGCGGCCGGGGTATTCCCGTGACCGCTGTCACTCTGCGCGGGCGCAACATAAAAGTTCCAGAGGAAATTTCGATCGCATTAGCTTGCGCTGGAACGGACGCGAAATTTGTGATCAGTGACAGCAAAACTGCCATACAAAATTTTAGCAAGGGAAGGATCTCGCCCTTAGCGGCCAGAATCCTATGCCAGAGGAAGTTAGAAAAATTCAAATAATTTGGACTCCGGCGCACGAAGCTTTCCCCGGCAACGAGGCGGCCCACGAGCTTGAGATCGAGATCTCTACCGCCGAGCCGCTACGGGGCCCCTCGATGACCGAGGGAGCAGAGAGCGCATGCTAAAATATGGGGAGATCACGCAGCATTATAGATTGGCTCGTAGACTGGTATCCCCGCCAGACCCAAAATTAAACAACAGACAAACAGTCGCGCGGAGACGACTACAAACTTATACGTATCCCCACCCGGTTATGGCGAACCACATGTTCCCCGAGGCCAGGAGCGATAGGTGTAATCTTTGTGGGGCGAGAGGGACCCTCGACCACATAATATGGGAATGTCCGCACTCTCCCGGGGGAACGCACAAAATAGGTATTAGAGACACCTGGGAGACCCTGCTGCGCAGCTCGGACTCTGAGCTCCAGCTCCGGCTCGTCCAACTGGCTGAAGAGGCTGCTGGGACCCAAGACCTCCCAGCCTGCATCTGAGGCCGCGGCACTCGCCCCCTGACCTGCGTGTTGGGGGGTGGGTAGATAACCTTATCCGTTGGACAATAAAGTTTATTCTATCTATCTTCGGGGCCACGGCTTTCCAACATTGGCCCCGGCTAGTTTCCAGGATGGACTTTAATCATGACAGAGATCGTGGTGATCGGTCCCCAGAAAATGGCCAAAGTGCGTCCCCCTTCTTTGTGCACACAATACTAAGAACACAGAGTGCCGCAAGCGGTGATCCCGTCGATACAACTGCCGGCATCAGAAGCAACATCGAGGGATCGGTGGCATCATTGAGTAAACCGACAGGGGACCGGCCAGTGGTAGAACCTTCAAACACAGTAGATTTCTGGTAAGATGCTTCGGTGTCCGCATCGTTGGACATCGTCATCACGAGCATTCGAATCACCGGAGACGAAGAGTGCCTTTACTTCAATCAGGAGTCGTTCGAGTAACCTGGTCCTACAGTGAACATCCAGCAGCTGCTCACCCCCCGCAAATGATGGAGACGGTAATGGTACGGAAATTTTCTGTTGCTCTACCTGCCGCTTCGCCTGCTGTGGGCACCTGTCTGAACGGGATCGAAGGGGGAGCCCAGCTGCGTAACCTGGGCTTCTTATATACTGAGTGTCCCGATTATCATATATTGAGTGTTTAAAAAAAAGATCGATCACTTTACACAAAGAAAATAAAGGCCGTACTTTTCACAAACGAGTTGTGCATCTACAATTAATTTATATTGATGACTGAGTTATTTAATTGCGATTATTTACGTAGCTCGTGCGTTACAGCTATAATCGTGAAGGTGTCAATGAAGTAGTTGTAGACAATTTATAGGTCAACATTCAACTGAGATGTTTTGAGTTAGATGCTGGTTACGTGCCTATATATTTACGCCCCCCCCCCCCCACACACACACAAAAAAAAATAGGAAAACCTGAGAGATGGTATAAAGGATGTGTGACTACGTACCCACCCGCAACAAAAAGCAGTGCGCTCAAGTAAGCCCGCCGGCAGTTGCTTGTTCGGTAGAGTTTCTTATTTGTGTACTTCCTATAAATAAATAAATAAATAAATAAATAAATAAATAAATAAATAAATAAATAAATAAATAAATAAATACTATAAGAAGTGGCAAGACGGAACAGTAGGAATGCTATGAACCTGAAAGGAATTCGGGTAATGCATTTCTATTGCACTCTACGCAATATATTTAAGGGCTTTGCACTTAACACTTGTGGGCGAGGCAGTTTTCTTCTTTTGATTCCGATGCCCAATCACTCCTTTTTTGTCATTGCAAACCCACTCGATAGAACATATAAAATGCACCGACAATCATTATATTAGGCCGATCATGCACAATTATGTTGAACCTATTTTCAATTTAATTTAATTTAATTTAATTTATGTTCCACTGATATTGCGGGGGCGGGAGGAAACTGCGGCCTTATTGGCAGCTATATACGGTATCCCATTGTAATGATCTCTATTCCGCTTCCCGTCCTTTCGATGCACTTTGACATTTACTTGCCGGGAAAATAACTCAAGCGTGAAATGCGCCGTCTCGAAAGCTATTTCATCGTGCGCGGTTGTGTTTATCTTGCCCCTGACATCCGCTGGAAGTGTTCGACCCAGAATGCGGCCCAGGCTTTTGAATATTTCCTTCGGTTGAGCAAGTCTGTCATATGCATTGACATGCTCACTGCCTCATGAACGAATGTATCTGGATGATATTTGGTATTTTCGGTAGGCAACATAAACAATGAATAATATACAAAACTGTTTAATTTATTAAGCATTTATTTCGCCCTCGCCCTGCCAATTTCAAGTCTCCCGGTAAAACTCGAGAGGCAGAGCAATTTTTTTGGTTACAGGTTGGCGTCCACTAGAATAACCGAATCCGGAAGGTAAATATCTCTTCAACTGACCGGTTCAGTTAATGAATTCATGTTTGCTGTCTTTGGTGCCTTCTGTAGCAACCAGACAGACAGCAACACTACATTACAGTAACACTAACACGATTAAACAGCATCAACATTCTTTTAAAGGCCCCTTTAATATTGTCATACTGAGAAATAAAGACAGACGCTACAATACGAAGATGGTTTTTCGCCTAAATATTGCTAAACACGGGGGTCAAGTCTTCTAATCCACGAAAAAGGTTTTCTGCGAACGTCGCTGGCACACGCTCGGCTAGCATTTATTGAAGGCACATTTTTCATGCAACACGAGCACACAGACTGAAACAAGATTTGACCTCATTTCAGTAAGAGGCCAAATACACGATCAAGAGGAGGTCGCATATGTCGGTTCACGAACGGCCGAACAAAATGGCCATGGGGTCAGTGAGCTTGTTTATCGAGGCATGACGCATCAAACATCTTATCCGTCGCCGAAGTAACATCACTGAGCTACAAGAGCAGAACGCGCATGTGTTTTACGTTGTGAGTTCGCGGCGTCGTACCATAAACTGCGAGAGATATTGCGGGCACAGAGAATTGTGCTTTGAAGAGAGAGAGCGGACAACACTAAGAAATGCAAGAATCGCAGCGGTAGGAACCGAGACTGGGAATGCATCCGCGCGGCGGCCGTGATGTAACAAAAACATGGGAACGCTGCGCGAACTGGACAAGCGGCCGCAGAAGCACGCAGTGAGGAGGAAAAAAAAAAATAAGGAACGCAGGAATTTTAATATCTTCCTGAAATCCCCACCCGTTTTTTGCGTAACCAACAGCCAGCGAATAAAGTCCATTACGCAAGCTCGTGTGAAGTAAATGGCCATAGCGGGTCATTTTGTTGCGTACGAGCTCGCTAAAATGTTCCTCTTCTTTAATCCCTCGACCTTTCACGACACAGTAGCGGCTTCACAAGCCCGTAGCGGTTCCACTGCGTAGCGGAGTAATCCACGTGTTGAATTTTTAATGTATTTTTTACAAAAAAAAAAGGATGCAGTGACGTAACAAAAATTAAGAATGAAATGCGAGTGGTGTTCTGAGAAGAGAAACAGTCCCATCAAAATAGAGTCCACTTACTCTGTTGCTGATAATAATAAAAAAAATTATGTAAAGCCTTCTGCTCGCTCTTAAATGGATTCTTAGCGCCGTATATTGCGCGCGAATGCAGAGATGCGAGCTAATTTTACAGAAGTTTGCCTGGTGAAGGAAACGAGAGAGAGCGCTGACCCAGAAAAAAATAAATAAAAAGACTGTTTTCGCATGATGGCGACGCATTGAAAACGTTACCAGGATTTAGCGTTGCGCTGGTGATGGTGTCTCAGACCGCTGGCGTGATGAGGAGCGTAGCAGCGGCGTTGCAGGCGTCGCGCCTCGAGGGTGGAAAAGATGAGAGGGGGAAGAAAAACCGTCCATGAACCTCGCTTGACGTTAACCGCAGTGTCGTGTGCACACAGCTGCTCGACGGAAACGCTCACGTTCGCGGGCACAACGCTCATGTCATGCAGTGGAAGCCAATAGCCCGGCTCCTCTGCAGATCCATTTGAACGGAGCGCGAAAGTTTTGTGTCCGGTTGGCTTGGTCGATTTTTGGAGCCAAACGAACTTCGCCTCTATGGCTGGCCATCTGGTC